>NW_026290903.1:0-95000 GCF_023373465.1 Oncorhynchus keta
GGCTGAAACACTGTAGCATCACTGAGGGTCTCTCTCTCTCTCTCTCTCTCTCTCTCTCTCTCTCTCTCTCTCTCTCTCTCTCTCTCTCTCTATCAATCTCTCTCTCCAGCTCTCTCTCCATCCATCCATCTCTCTCTCTATCCAGCTCTGTCTCTCCTCTCTATATCCATCTCTCTCTCTCTCTATCCAGCTCTCTCTCTCTCCTCTCTATATCTCGCTCTCTCTCTCTATCCATCTCTCTCTCTCTCTCTTTATCCAGCTTTCCCTCTCTTTCTATCCAAGTTTCCCTCACTCTCTATCCAGGTTCCCCCTCTCTCTCTCTCTCTCTCCTCTCTCTCTCCCTCTCTCTCTATCCAGGTTTCCCTCTCTCTCTCTCTCTCTCAATTCAATTTCAATTCAAGGGCTTTATTGGCATGGGAAACATGTGTTAACATTGCCAAAGCAAGTGAGGTGGACAACATACAAAGTGAATATATAAAGTGAAAAACAACAAAAATTAACAGTAAACATTACACATACAGAAGTTTAAAAACAGTAAAGACATTACAAATGTCATATTATAAAAAAACAGTGTTTTAACAAATGTACAAATGGTTAAGGTATACAAGGGTGCTTGCCTACGGAGCTGTGAGGGGAACGGCACCTCAGTACCTCCAGGCTCTGATCAGGCCCTACACCCAAACAAGGGCACTGCGTTCATCCACCTCTGGCCTGCTCGCCCCCCTACCACTGAGGAAGTACAGTTCCCGCTCAGCCCAGTCAAAACTGTTCGCTGCTCTGGCCCCCCAATGGTGGAACAAACTCCCTCACGACGCCAGGACAGCGGAGTCAATCACCACCTTCCGGAGACACCTGAAACCCCACCTCTTTAAGGAATACCTAGGATAGGATAAGTAATCCTTCTCACCCCCCCCTTTAAGATTTAGATGCACTATTGTAAAGTGACTGTTCTACTGGATGTCATAAGGTGAATGCACCAATTTGTAAGTCGCTCTGGATAAGAGCGTCTGCTAAATGACTTAAATGTAAATGTAAAAATGTAACAAGGGAAAATAAATTAACATAAATATGGGTTGTATTTACAATGGTGTTTGTTCTTCACTGGTTGCCCTTTTCTCATGGCAACAGGTCACAAATCTTGCTGCTGTGATGGCACACTGTGGAATTTCACCCAGTAGATATGGGAGTTTATCAAAATTGGATGTGTTTTCTCTCTCTCTATCCAGCTCTCCCTCTGTCTCTCTATCCAGCTCTCCCTCTCTCTCTCTATCCAGCTCTCCCTCTCTCTCTCTATCCAGCACTCCCGTCTCTCTATCCAGCTCTCCCTCTGTCTCTCTATCCAGCTCTCCCTCTCTCTCTCTATCCAGCTCTCCCTCTCTCTCTCTATCCAGCTCTCTCTCTCTCT
The DNA here is from genome assembly GCF_023373465.1 of Oncorhynchus keta. NCBI lineage: Eukaryota > Metazoa > Chordata > Actinopteri > Salmoniformes > Salmonidae > Oncorhynchus > Oncorhynchus keta. The sequence goes on from NW_026290903.1 coordinate 1,406, forward strand.
CTCTCTCTCTCTCTCTCTCTCTCTCTCTCTCTCTCTCTCTCTCTCTCTCTCTCTCTCTCTCATCCAGCTCTCTCCCTCTCTCTCCATCCAGCTCTCCCTCTGTCTCTCTATCCAGATCTCCCTCTGTCTCTCTATCCAGCTCTCCCTCTCTCTCTCTATCCAGCTCTCCCCCTCTCTCTCTATCCAGCTCTCCCTCTCTCTATCCAGCCCTCCCTCTCTCTATCCAGCTCTCCCTCTCTCTCTCTATCCAGCTCTCCCTCTTTCTCTCTATCCAGCTCTCCCTCTCTCTCTCTATCCAGCTTTCCCCCTCTCTCTATCCAGCTTTCCCTCTCTCTCTCCATCCAGCTCTCCCTCTCTCTCCATCCAGCTCTCCCTCTCTCTCTATCCAGCTCTCCCTCTCTCTCTCTATCCAGCTCTCCCTCTCTCTCTATCCAGCTCTTCCTCTCCCTCTCTCTCTATCCAGCTCTCCCTCTCTCTCTATCCAGCTTTCCTCTCTCTCTCTATCCAGCTCTCCCCCTCTCTCTCCATCCAGCTCTCCCTCTCTCTCTATCCAGCTCTTCCTGTCCCCTCTCTCTCCATCCAGCTCTCCCTCTCTCTCTATCCAGCTCTTCCTGTCCCTCTCTCTCTCTATCCAGCTCTCCCTCTCTCTCTATCCAGCTCTTCCTGTCCCTCTCTCTCTATCCAGCTCTCCCTCTCTCTCTATCCAGCTTTCCCTCTCTCTCTCTATCCAGCTCTCTCCCTCTCTCTCCATCCAGCTCTCCCTCTCTCTCTATCCAGCTCTCTCTCCTCTCCAGCTCTCTCTCTCCTATCCAGCTCCCCTCTCTCTCTCTATCCAGCTCTTCCTCTCTATCCAGCTCTCCCTCTGTCTCTCTATCCAGATCTCCCTCTGTCTCTCTATCCAGCTCTCCCTCTCTCTCTCTATCCAGCTCTCTCCCTCTCTCTCTCTATCCAGCTCTCCCTCTCTCTCTATCCAGCTCTCCCTCTGTCTCTCTATCCAGATCTCCCTCTGTCTCTCTATCCAGCTCTCCCTCTGTCTCTCTATCCAGCTCTCCCTCTCTCTCTCTATCCAGCTCTCCCCCTCTCTCTCCATCCAGCTCTCCCTCTCTCTCTATCCAGCTCTCCCTCTCTCTCTATCCAGCTCTCCTCTCTCTCTCTATCCAGCTCTCCCTCTGTCTCTCTATCCAGCTCTCCCTCTGTCTCTCTATCCAGCTCTCCCTCTCTCTCTCTATCCAGCTCTCTCCCTCTCTCTCCATCCAGCTCTCCCTCTCTCCCTATCCAGCTCTCCCTCTCTCTCTCTATCCAGCTCTCCATCTCTCTCTCTATCCAGCTCTCCTCTCTCTCTATCCAGCCCTCCCTCTCTCTATCCAGCTCTCCCTCTCTCTCTCTATCCAGCTCTCCCTCTCTCTCTATCCAGCTCTCCCTCTCTCTATCCAGCTCTCCCTCTCTCTCTCTATCCAGCTTTCCCCCTCTCTCTATCCAGCTTTCCCTCTCTCTCTCTATCCAGCCCTCCCTCTCTCTATCCAGCTCTCCCTCTCTCTCTATCCAGCTCTCCCTCTATCTCTCTATCCAGCTCTCTCCCCTCTCTCCATCCAGCTCTCCCTATCTCCCTATCCAGCTCTCCCTCTCTCTATCCAGCTCTCCCTCTCTCTCTCTATCCAGCTCTCCCTTTCTCTATCCAGCTTTCCCCCACTCTCTATCCAGCTTCCCTCTCTCTCTATCCAGCTCTCCCTCTCTCTCTATCCAGCTCTCCCTCTGTCTCTCTATCCAGCTCTCTCCCTCTCTCTATCCAGCTCTCCCTCTCTCTCTATCCAGCTCTCCCCTCTCTCTCTCTCTCTCTCCAGCTATTCCTATCCCTCTCTCTCTCTCTATCCAGCTCTCTCTCTCCATCTCTCTCCTCTTTTCACTATCTCTGCCTCCCTCCCTCTATAGCCACCCACCCTAACCTAACATGCACCATGCCCCAGGCTCTGCAAAACAGTTATGTTCTTTGTTCCCTCCACTGCGAGCACACACACACACACACACACACACACACACACACACACACACACACACACACACACACACACACACACACACACACACACACACACACACACACACACACGGTTGCACTTGAGCACCCCAACCCACACATACTCCAGCAGCCACACAGCCATCCAGAACACCATATATCTATAGTGTTGTATATCAGAACCCATCCAGAACACCATTTATCTATAGTGTTGTATATCAGAACCCATCTATCTATAGTGTTGTATATCAGAACCCATCTATCTATAGTGTTATATATCAGAACCCATCTATCTATAGTGTTATATATCAGAACCCATCTATCTATAGTGTTATATATCAGAACCCATCTATCTATAGTGTTATATATCAGAACCCATCTATCTATAGTGTTGTATATCAGAACCCATCTATCTATAGTGTTGTATATCAGAACCCATCTATCTATAGTGTTGTATATCAGAACCCATCTATCTATAGTGTTGTATATCAGAACCCATCTATCTATAGTGTTATATATCAGAACCCATCTATCTATAGTGTTGTATATCAGAACCCATCTATCTATAGTGTTATATATCAGAACCCATCTATCTATAGTGTTATATATCAGAACCCATCTATCTATAGTGTTGTATATCAGAACCCATCTATCTATAGTGTTGTATATCAGAACCCATCTATCTATAGTGTTGTATATCAGAACCCATCTATCTATAGTGTTATATATCAGAACCCATCTATCTATAGTGTTGTATATCAGAACCCATCTATCTATAGTGTTGTATATCAGAACCCATCTATCTATAGTGTTGTATATCAGAACCCATCTATCTATAGTGTTGTATATCAGAACCCATCTATCTATAGTGTTGTATATCAGAACCCATCTATCTATAGTGTTATATATCAGAACCCATCTATCTATAGTGTTGTATATCAGAACCCATCTATCTATAGTGTTGTATATCAGAACCCATCTATCTATAGTGTTGTATATCAGAACCCATCTATCTATAGTGTTGTATATCAGAACCCATCTATCTATAGTGTTATATATCAGAACCCATCTATCTATAGTGTTATATATCAGAACCCATCTATCTATAGTGTTGTATATCAGAACCCATCTATCTATAGTGTTGTATATCAGAACCCATCTATCTATAGTGTTATATATCAGAACCCATCTATCTATAGTGTTGTATATCAGAACCCATCTATCTATAGTGTTGTATATCAGAACCCATCTATCTATAGTGTTGTATATCAGAACCCATCTATCTATAGTGTTGTATATCAGAACCCATCTATCTATAGTGTTGTATATCAGAACCCATCTATCTATAGTGTTGTATATCATCTATCTATAACCCAGAACCCATCTATCTATAGTGTTGTATATCAGAACCCATCTATCTATAGTGTTGTATATCAGAACCCATCTATCTATAGTGTTATATATCAGAACCCATCTATCTATAGTGTTATATATCAGAACCCATCTATCTATAGTGTTGTATATCAGAACCCATCTATCTATAGTGTTGTATATCAGAACCCATCTATCTATAGTGTTGTATATCAGAACCCATCTATCTATAGTGTTGTATATCAGAACCCATCTATCTATAGTGTTGTATATCAGAACCCATCTATCTATAGTGTTGTATATCAGAACCCATCTATCTATAGTGTTGTATATCAGAACCCATCTATCTATAGTGTTGTATATCAGAACCCATCTATCTATAGTGTTGTATATCAGAACCCATCTATCTATAGTGTTGTATATCAGAACCCATCTATCTATAGTGTTGTATATCAGAACCCATCTATCTATAGTGTTGTATATCAGAACCCATCTATCTATAGTGTTGTATATCAGAACCCATCTATCTATAGTGCTGTATATCAGAACCCATCCAGAACCCATCTATCTATAGTGTTGTATATCAGAACCCATCTATCTATAGTGTTGTATATCAGAACCCATCTATCTATAGTGTTGTATATCAGAACCCATCTATCTATAGTGTTATATATCAGAACCCATCTATCTATAGTGTTGTATATCAGAACCCATCTATCTATAGTGTTGTATATCAGAACCCATCTATCTATAGTGTTGTATATCAGAAACTATCTATAGTGTGTATATCTATCTATAGTGTTGTATATCAGAACCCATCTATCTATAGTGTTATATATCAGAACCCATCTATCTATAGTGTTGTATATCAGAACCCATCTATCTATAGTGTTGTATATCAGAACCCATCTATCTATAGTGTTATATATCAGAACCCATCTATCTATAGTGTTGTATATCAGAACCCATCTATCTATAGTGTTGTATATCAGAACCCATCTATCTATAGTGTTGTATATCAGAACCCATCTATCTATAGTGTTGTATATCAGAACCCATCTATCTATAGTGTTGTATATCAGAACCCATCTATCTATAGTGTTGTATATCAGAACCCATCTATCTATAGTGTTGTATATCAGAACCCATCTATCTATAGTGTTATATATCAGAACCCATCTATCTATAGTGTTGTATATCAGAACCCATCTATCTATAGTGTTGTATATCAGAACCCATCTATCTATAGTGTTGTATATCAGAACCCATCTATCTATAGTGTTGTATATCAGAACCCATCTATCTATAGTGTTGTATATCAGAACCCATCTATCTATAGTGTTGTATATCAGAACCCATCTATCTATAGTGTTGTATATCAGAACCCATCTATCTATAGTGCTGTATATCAGAACCCATCTATCTATAGTGTTGTATATCAGAACCCATCTATCTATAGTGTTGTATATCAGAACCCATCTATCTATAGTGTTGTATATCAGAACCCATCTATCTATAGTGTTGTATATCAGAACCCATCTATCTATAGTGTTGTATATCAGAACCCATCTATCTATAGTGTTGTATATCAGAACCCATCTATCTATAGTGTTGTATATCAGAACCCATCTATCTATAGTGTTGTATATCAGAACCCATCTATCTATAGTGTTGTATATCAGAACCCATCTATCTATAGTGTTGTATATCAGAACCCATCTATCTATAGTGTTGTATATCAGAACCCATCTATCTATAGTGTTGTATATCAGAACCCATCTATCTATAGTGTTGTATATCAGAACCCATCTATCTATAGTGTTGTATATCAGAACCCATCTATCTATAGTGTTGTATATCAGAACCCATCTATCTATAGTGTTGTATATCAGAACCCATCTATCTATAGTGTTGTATATCAGAAACCCAGAATCTATCTATAGTGTTGTATATCAGAACCCATCTATCTATAGTGCTGTATATCAGAACCCATCTATCTATAGTTATATATCAGAACCCATCTATCTATAGTGTTGTATATCAGAACCCATCTATCTATAGTGTTGTATATCAGAACCCATCTATCTATAGTGTTGTATATCAGAACCCATCTATCTATAGTGTTGTATATCAGAACCCAGAATCATCTATCTATAGTGTTGTATATCAGAACCCATCTATCTATAGTGTTGTTATATATCAGAACCCATCTATCTATAGTGTTGTATATCAGAACCCATCTATCTATAGTGTTGTATATCAGAACCCATCTATCTATAGTGTTGTATATCAGAACCCATCTATCTATAGTGTTGTATATCAGAACCCATCTATCTATAGTGTTGTATATCAGAACCCATCTATCTATAGTGTTGTATATCAGAACCCATCTATCTATAGTGTTGTATATCTGTATATATCAGAACCCATCTATCTATAGTGTATATGTATATCAGAACCCATCTATCTATAGTGTTGTATATCAGAACCCATCTATCTATAGTGTTGTATATCAGAACCCATCTATCTATAGTGTTGTATATCAGAACCCATCTATCTATAGTGTTGTATATCAGAACCCATCTATCTATAGTGTTGTATATCAGAACCCATCTATCTATAGTGTTGTATATCAGAACCCATCTATCTATAGTGTTGTATATCAGAACCCATCTATCTATAGTGTTGTATATCAGAACCCATCTATCTATAGTGTTGTATATCAGAACCCATCTATCTATAGTGTTGTATATCAGAACCCATCTATCTATAGTGTTGTATATCAGAACCCATCTATCTATAGTGTTGTATATCAGAACCCATCTATCTATAGTGTTGTATATCAGAACCCATCTATCTATAGTGTTGTATATCAGAACCCATCTATCTATAGTGTTGTATATCAGAACCCATCTATCTATAGTATAGTGTTGTATATCAGAACCCATCTATCTATAGTGTTGTATATCAGAACCCATCTATCTATAGTGTTATATATCAGAACCCATCTATCTATAGTGTTGTATATCAGAACCCATCTATCTATAGTGTTGTATATCAGAACCCATCTATCTATAGTGTTGTATATCAGAACCCATCTATCTATAGTGTTGTATATCAGAACCCATCTATCTATAGTGTTGTATATCAGAACCCATCTATCTATAGTGTTGTATATCAGAACCCATCTATCTATAGTGTTGTATATCAGAACCCATCTATCTATAGTGTTGTATATCAGAACCCATCTATCTATAGTGTTGTATATCAGAACCCATCTATCTATATGTTGTATATCAGAACCCATCTATCTATAGTGCTGTATATCAGAACCCATCTATCTATAGTGTTGTATATCAGAACCCATCTATCTATAGTGTTGTATATCAGAACCCATCTATCTATAGTGTTGTATATCAGAACCCATCTATCTATAGTGTTGTATATCAGAACCCATCTATCTATAGTGTTGTATATCAGAACCCATCTATCTATAGTGTTGTATATCAGAACCCATCTATCTATAGTGCTGTATATCAGAACCCATCTATCTATAGTGTTGTATATCAGAACCCATCTATCTATAGTGTTGTATATCAGAACCCATCTATCTATAGTGTTGTATATCAGAACCCATCTATCTATAGTGTTGTATATCAGAACCCATCTATCTATAGTGTTGTATATCAGAACCCATCTATCTATAGTGTTGTATATCAGAACCCATCTATCTATAGTTATATATCAGAACCCATCTATCTATAGTGTTGTATATCAGAACCCATCTATCTATAGTGTTGTATATCAGAACCCATCTATCTATAGTGTTGTATATCAGAACCCATCTATCTATAGTGTTGTATATCAGAACCCATCTATCTATAGTGTTATATATCAGAACCCATCTATCTATAGTGTTGTATATCAGAACCCATCTATCTATAGTGTTGTATATCAGAACCCATCTATCTATAGTGTTGTATATCAGAACCCATCTATCTATAGTGTTGTATATCAGAACCCATCTATCTATAGTGTTATATATCAGAACCCATCTATCTATAGTGCTGTATATCAGAACCCATCCAGAACCCATCTATCTATAGTGTTGTATATCAGAACCCATCTATCTATAGTGTTATATATCAGAACCCATCTATCTATAGTGTTATATATCAGAACCCATCTATCTATAGTGTTGTATATCAGAACCCATCTATCTATAGTGTTGTATATCAGAACCCATCTATCTATAGTGTTATATATCAGAACCCATCTATCTATAGTGTTATATATCAGAACCCATCTATCTATAGTGTTATATATCAGAACCCATCTATCTATAGTGTTGTATATCAGAACCCATCTATCTATAGTGTTGTATATCAGAACCCATCTATCTATAGTGTTGTATATCAGAACCCATCTATCTATAGTGTTGTATATCAGAACCCATCTATCTATAGTGTTGTATATCAGAACCCATCTATCTATAGTGTTATATATCAGAACCCATCTATCTATAGTGCTGTATATCAGAACCCATCTATCTATAGTGCTGTATATCAGAACCCATCTATCTATAGTGTTGTATATCAGAACCCATCTATCTATAGTGCTGTATATCAGAACCCATCTATCTATAGTGTTATATATCAGAACCCATCTATCTATAGTGTTATATATCAGAACCCATCTATCTATAGTGTTGTATATCAGAACCCATCTATCTATAGTGTTGTATATCAGAACCCATCTATCTATAGTGTTGTATATCAGAACCCATCTATCTATAGTGTTGTATATCAGAACCCATCCAGAACCCATCTATCTATAGTGTTGTATATCAGAACCCATCTATCTATAGTGTTGTATATCAGAACCCATCTATCTATAGTGTTGTATATCAGAACCCATCTATCTATAGTGTTGTATATCAGAACCCATCTATCTATAGTGTTATATATCAGAACCCATCTATCTATAGTGTTGTATATCAGAACCCATCTATCTATAGTGTTGTATATCAGAACCCATCTATCTATAGTGTTGTATATCAGAACCCATCTATCTATAGTGTTATATATCAGAACCCATCTATCTATAGTGTTGTATATCAGAACCCATCTATCTATAGTGTTGTATATCAGAACCCATCTATCTATAGTGTTGTATATCAGAACCCATCTATCTATAGTGTTGTATATCAGAACCCATCTATCTATAGTGTTGTATATCAGAACCCATCTATCTATAGTGTTGTATATCAGAACCCATCTATCTATAGTGTTGTATATCAGAACCCATCTATCTATAGTGTTGTATATCAGAACCCATCTATCTATAGTGTTGTATATCAGAACCCATCTATCTATAGTGTTGTATATCAGAACCCATCTATCTATAGTGTTGTATATCAGAACCCATCTATCTATAGTGTTATATATCAGAACCCATCTATCTATAGTGTTGTATATCAGAACCCATCTATCTATAGTGTTGTATATCAGAACCCATCTATCTATAGTGTTGTATATCAGAACCCATCTATCTATAGTGTTGTATATCAGAACCCATCCAGAACCCATCTATCTATAGTGTTGTATATCAGAACCCATCTATCTATAGTGTTATATATCAGAACCCATCTATCTATAGTGTTGTATATCAGAACCCATCTATCTATAGTGTTGTATATCAGAACCCATCTATCTATAGTGTTGTATATCAGAACCCATCTATCTATAGTGTTGTATATCAGAACCCATCTATCTATAGTGTTATATATCAGAACCCATCTATCTATAGTGTTATATATCAGAACCCATCTATCTATAGTGTTATATATCAGAACCCATCTATCTATAGTGTTGTATATCAGAACCCATCTATCTATAGTGTTGTATATCAGAACCCATCTATCTATAGTGTTGTATATCAGAACCCATCTATCTATAGTGTTGTATATCAGAACCCATCTATCTATAGTGTTGTATATCAGAACCCATCTATCTATAGTGTTGTATATCAGAACCCATCTATCTATAGTGTTATATATCAGAACCCATCTATCTATAGTGTTGTATATCAGAACCCATCTATCTATAGTGTTGTATATCAGAACCCATCTATCTATAGTGTTGTATATCAGAACCCATCTATCTATAGTGTTGTATATCAGAACCCATCTATCTATAGTAGTTGTATATCAGAACCCATCTATCTATAGTGTTATATATCAGAACCCATCTATCTATAGTGTTGTATATCAGAACCCATCTATCTATAGTGTTGTATATCAGAACCCATCTATCTATAGTGTTGTATATCAGAACCCATCTATCTATAGTGTTGTATATCAGAACCCATCTATCTATAGTGTTGTATATCAGAACCCATCTATCTATAGTGTTGTATATCAGAACCCATCTATCTATAGTGTTGTATATCAGAACCCATCTATCTATAGTGTTGTATATCAGAACCCATCTATCTATAGTGTTATATATCAGAACCCATCTATCTATAGTGTTGTATATCAGAACCCATCTATCTATAGTGTTGTATATCAGAACCCATCTATCTATAGTGTTGTATATCAGAACCCATCTATCTATAGTGTTATATATCAGAACCCATCTATCTATAGTGTTGTATATCAGAACCCATCTATCTATAGTGTTGTATATCAGAACCCATCTATCTATAGTGTTGTATATCAGAACCCATCTATCTATAGTGTTATATATCAGAACCCATCTATCTATAGTGTTATATATCAGAACCCATCTATCTATAGTGTTGTATATCAGAACCTATCTATCTATAGAACCCATCTATCTATAGTTGTATATCAGAACCCATCTATCTATAGTGTTATATATCAGAACCCATCTATCTATAGTGTTGTATATCAGAACCCATCTATCTATAGTGTTGTATATCAGAACCCATCTATCTATAGTGTTGTATATCAGAACCCATCTATCTATAGTGTTGTATATCAGAACCCATCTATCTATAGTGTTGTATATCAGAACCCATCTATCTATAGTGTTGTATATCAGAACCCATCTATCTATAGTGTTGTATATCAGAACCCATCTATCTATAGTGTTATATATCAGAACCCATCTATCTATAGTGTTGTATATCAGAACCCATCTATCTATAGTGTTGTATATCAGAACCCATCTATCTATAGTGTCTATCTATATCAGAACCCATCTATCTATAGTGTTGTATATCAGAACCCATCTATCTATAGTGTTGTATATCAGAACCCATCTATCTATAGTGTTGTATATCAGAACCCATCTATCTATAGTGTTGTATATCAGAACCCATCTATCTATAGTGTTGTATATCAGAACCCATCTATCTATAGTGTTGTATATCAGAACCCATCTATCTATAGTGTTGTATATCAGAACCCATCTATCTATCTATATATCAGAACCCATCTATCTATATATATCAGAACCCATCTATCTATAGTGTTGTATATCAGAACCCATCTATCTATAGTGTTGTATATCAGAACCCATCTATCTATAGTGTTGTATATCAGAACCCATCTATCTATAGTGTTGTATATCAGAACCCATCTATCTATAGTGTTGTATATCAGAACCCATCCAGAACCCATCTATCTATAGTGTTATATATCAGAACCCATCTATCTATAGTGTTGTATATCAGAACCCATCTATCTATAGTGCTGTATATCAGAACCCATCTATCTATAGTGTTGTATATCAGAACCCATCTATCTATAGTGTTGTATATCAGAACCCATCTATCTATAGTGTTGTATATCAGAACCCATCTATCTATAGTGTTGTATATCAGAACCCATCTATCTATAGTGTTGTATATCAGAACCCATCTATCTATAGTGTTATATATCAGAACCCATCTATCTATAGTGTTATATATCAGAACCCATCTATCTATAGTGTTGTATATCAGAACCCATCTATCTATAGTGTTATATATCAGAACCCATCTATCTATAGTGTTATATATCAGAACCCATCTATCTATAGTGTTGTATATCAGAACCCATCTATCTATAGTGTTGTATATCAGAACCCATCTATCTATAGTGTTATATATCAGAACCCATCTATCTATAGTGTTGTATATCAGAACCCATCTATCTATAGTGTTATATATCAGAACCCATCTATCTATAGTGTTATATATCAGAACCCATCTATCTATAGTGTTATATATCAGAACCCATCTATCTATAGTGTTGTATATCAGAACCCATCTATCTATAGTGTTGTATATCAGAACCCATCTATCTATAGTGTTGTATATCAGAACCCATCTATCTATAGTGTTATATATCAGAACCCATCCAGAACCCATCTATCTATAGTGTTGTATATCAGAACCCATCTATCTATAGTGTTGTATATCAGAACCCATCTATCTATAGTGTTGTATATCAGAACCCATCTATCTATAGTGTTGTATATCAGAACCCATCTATCTATAGTGTTATATATCAGAACCCATCTATCTATAGTGTTGTATATCAGAACCCATCTATCTATAGTGTTGTATATCAGAACCCATCTATCTATAGTGTTATATCAGAATCTATCTATCTATAGTGTTATATATCAGAACCCATCTATCTATAGTGTTATATATCAGAACCCATCTATCTATAGTGTTGTATATCAGAACCCATCTATCTATAGTGTTGTATATCAGAACCCATCTATCTATAGTGTTGTATATCAGAACCCATCTATCTATAGTGTTGTATATCAGAACCCATCTATCTATAGTGTTGTATATCAGAACCCATCTATCTATAGTGTTGTATATCAGAACCCATCTATCTATAGTGTTGTATATCAGAACCCATCTATCTATAGTGTTGTATATCAGAACCCATCTATCTATAGTGTTGTATATCAGAACCCATCTATCTATAGTGTTGTATATCAGAACCCATCTATCTATAGTGTTGTATATCAGAACCCATCTATCTATAGTGTTGTATATCAGAACCCATCTATCTATAGTGTTGTATATCAGAACCCATCTATCTATAGTGTTGTATATCAGAACCCTATAGTGTTGTATATCAGAACCCTATCTATCTATAGTGTTGTATATCAGAACCCATCTATCTATAGTGTTGTATATCAGAACCCATCTATCTATAGTGTGTATATCAGTATATCAGAACCCATCTATCTATAGTGTTGTATATCAGAACCCATCTATCTATAGTGTTATATATCAGAACCCATCTATCTATAGTGTTGTATATCAGAACCCATCTATCTATAGTGTTATATATCAGAACCCATCTATCTATAGTGTTGTATATCAGAACCCATCTATCTATAGTGTTGTATATCAGAACCCATCTATCTATAGTGTTGTATATCAGAACCCATCTATCTATAGTGTTATATATCAGAACCCATCTATCTATAGTGTTGTATATCAGAACCCATCTATCTATAGTGTTATATATCAGAACCCATCTATCTATAGTGCTGTATATCAGAACCCATCTATCTATAGTGTTGTATATCAGAACCCATCTATCTATAGTGTTGTATATCAGAACCCATCTATCTATAGTGTTGTATATCAGAACCCATCTATCTATAGTGTTGTATATCAGAACCCATCTATCTATAGTGTTATATATCAGAACCCATCTATCTATAGTGTTGTATATCAGAACCCATCTATCTATAGTGTTGTATATCAGAACCCATCTATCTATAGTGTTGTATATCAGAACCCATCTATCTATAGTGTTGTATATCAGAACCCATCTATCTATAGTGTTGTATATCAGAACCCATCTATCTATAGTGTTGTATATCAGAACCCATCTATCTATAGTGTTGTATATCAGAACCCATCTATCTATAGTGTCAGTATATCAGTATATCAACCCATCTATCTATAGTGTTGTATATCAGAACCCATCTATCTATAGTGTTGTATATCAGAACCCATCTATCTATAGTGTTGTATATCAGAACCCATCTATCTATAGTGTTATATATCAGAACCCATCTATCTATAGTGTTGTATATCAGAACCCATCTATCTATAGTGTTGTATATCAGAACCCATCTATCTATAGTGCTGTATATCAGAACCCATCCAGAACCCATCTATCTATAGTGTTATATATCAGAACCCATCTATCTATAGTGTTGTATATCAGAACCCATCTATCTATAGTGTTATATATCAGAACCCATCTATCTATAGTGTTATATATCAGAACCCATCTATCTATAGTGTTGTATATCAGAACCCATCTATCTATAGTGTTGTATATCAGAACCCATCTATCTATAGTGTTGTATATCAGAACCCATCTATCTATAGTGTTGTATATCAGAACCCATCTATCTATAGTGTTATATATCAGAACCCATCTATCTATAGTGTTGTATATCAGAACCCATCTATCTATAGTGTTGTATATCAGAACCCATCTATCTATAGTGTTGTATATCAGAACCCATCTATCTATAGTGTTGTATATATATCTATCAGAACCCATCTATCTATAGTGTTATATATCAGAACCCATCTATCTATAGTGTTGTATATCAGAACCCATCTATCTATAGTGTTATATATCAGAACCCATCTATCTATCAGAACCCATCTATCTATAGTGTTATATATCAGAACCCATCTATCTATAGTGTTGTATATCAGAACCCATCTATCTATAGTGTTGTATATCAGAACCCATCTATCTATAGTGTTGTATATCAGAACCCATCTATCTATAGTGTTATATATCAGAACCCATCTATCTATAGTGTTGTATATATCTATCAGTTGTATATCAGAACCCATCTATCTATAGTGTTGTATATCAGAACCCATCTATCTATAGTGTTGTATATCAGAACCCATCTATCTATAGTGTTGTATATCAGAACCCATCTATCTATAGTGTTATATATCAGAACCCATCTATCTATAGTGTTATATATCAGAACCCATCTATCTATAGTGTTATATATCAGAACCCATCTATCTATAGTGTTATATATCAGAACCCATCTATCTATAGTGTTGTATATCAGAACCCATCTATCTATAGTGTTATATATCAGAACCCATCTATCTATAGTGTTATATATCAGAACCCATCTATCTATAGTGTTGTATATCAGAACCCATCTATCTATAGTGTTGTATATCAGAACCCATCTATCTATAGTGTTATATATCAGAACCCATCTATCTATAGTGTTATATATCAGAACCCATCTATCTATAGTGTTATATATCAGAACCCATCTATCTATAGTGTTGTATATCAGAACCCATCTATCTATAGTGTTATATATCAGAACCCATCTATCTATAGTGTTATATATCAGAACCCATCTATCTATAGTGTTGTATATCAGAACCCATCTATCTATAGTGTTGTATATCAGAACCCATCTATCTATAGTGTTGTATATCAGAACCCATCTATCTATAGTGCTGTATATCAGAACCCATCTATCTATCTATCTATAGTGTTGTATATCAGAACCCATCTATCTATAGTGCTGTATATCAGAACCCATCTATCTATAGTGTTGTATATCAGAACCCATCTATCTATAGTGTTATATATCAGAACCCATCTATCTATAGTGTTGTATATCAGAACCCATCTATCTATAGTGTTGTATATCAGAACCCATCTATCTATAGTGTTGTATATCAGAACCCATCTATCTATAGTGTTGTATATCAGAACCCATCTATCTATAGTGTTGTATATCAGAACCCATCTATCTATAGTGTTGTATATCAGAACCCATCTATCTATAGTGTTGTATATCAGAACCCATCTATCTATAGTGTTGTATATCAGAACCCATCTATCTATAGTGTTGTATATCAGAACCCATCTATCTATAGTGTTGTATATCAGAACCCATCTATCTATAGTGTTGTATATCAGAACCCATCTATCTATAGTGTTGTATATCAGAACCCATCTATCTATAGAACCCATCTATCTATAGTGTTATATATCAGAACCCATCTATCTATAGTGTTGTATATCAGAACCCATCTATCTATAGTGTTATATATCAGAACCCATCTATCTATAGTGTTGTATATCAGAACCCATCTATCTATAGTGTTATATCAGAACCCATCTATCTATAGTGTTGTATATCAGAACCCATCTATCTATAGTGTTGTATATCAGAACCCATCTATCTATAGTGTTGTATATCAGAACCCATCTATCTATAGTGTTGTATATCAGAACCCATCTATCTATAGTGTTGTATATCAGAACCCATCTATCTATAGTGAACCCATCTATCTATAGTGTTATATATATATCAGAACCCATCTATCTATAGTGTTGTATATCAGAACCCATCTATCTATAGTGTTGTATATCAGAACCCATCTATCTATAGTGTTATATATCAGAACCCATCTATCTATAGTGTTGTATATCAGAACCCATCTATCTATAGTGTTGTATATCAGAATATCAGAACCCATCTATCTATAGTGTTGTATATCAGAACCCATCTATCTATAGTGTTGTATATCAGAACCCATCTATCTATAGTGTTGTATATCAGAACCCATCTATCTATAGTGTTATATATCAGAACCCATCTATCTATAGTTGTATATCAGTTATATATCAGAACCCATCTATCTATAGTGTTGTATATCAGAACCCATCTATCTATAGTGTTGTATATCAGAACCCATCTATCTATAGTGTTGTATATCAGAACCCATCTATCTATAGTGTTGTATATCAGAACCCATCTATCTATAGTGTTGTATATCAGAACCCATCTATCTATAGTGTTGTATATCAGAACCCATCTATCTATAGTGTTGTATATCAGAACCCATCTATCTATAGTGTTGTATATCAGAACCCATCTATCTATAGTGTTGTATATCAGAACCCATCTATCTATAGTGTTGTATATCAGAACCCATCTATCTATAGTGTTGTATATCAGAACCCATCTATCTATAGTGTTGTATATCAGAACCCATCTATCTATAGTGTTGTATATCAGAACCCATATAGTGTTGTATATCAGAACCTATCTATCTATAGTGTTATATATCAGAACCCATCTATCTATAGTGTTATATATCAGAACCCATCTATCTATAGTGTTGTATATCAGAACCCATCTATCTATAGTGTTGTATATCAGAACCCATCTATCTATAGTGTTGTATATCAGAACCCATCTATCTATAGTGTTGTATATCAGAACCCATCTATCTATAGTGTTGTATATATCTATCTATAGTGTTGTATATCAGAACCCATCTATCTATAGTGTTATATATCAGAACCCATCTATCTATAGTGTTGTATATCAGAACCCATCTATCTATAGTGTTGTATATCAGAACCCATCTATCTATAGTGTTGTATATCAGAACCCATCTATCTATAGTGTTGTATATCAGAACCCATCTATCTATAGTGTTATATATCAGAACCCATCTATCTATAGTGTTGTATATCAGAACCCATCTATCTATAGTGTTGTATATCAGAACCCATCTATCTATAGTGTTGTATATCAGAACCCATCTATCTATAGTGTTGTATATCAGAACCCATCTATCTATAGTGTTGTATATCAGAACCCATCTATCTATAGTGTTGTATATCAGAACCCATCTATCTATAGTGTTGTATATCAGAACCCATCTATCTATAGTGTTGTATATCAGAACCCATCTATCTATAGTGTTGTATATCAGAACCCATCTATCTATAGTATATCAGAACCCATCTATCTATAGTGTTGTATATCAGAACCCATCTATCTATAGTGTTGTATATCAGAACCCATCTATCTATAGTGTTGTATATCAGAACCCATCTATCTATAGTGTTGTATATCAGAACCCATCTATCTATAGTGTTGTATATCAGAACCCATCTATCTATAGTGTTGTATATCAGAACCCATCTATCTATAGTGTTGTATATCAGAACCCATCTATCTATAGTGTTGTATATCAGAACCCATCTATCTATAGTGTTGTATATCAGAACCCATCTATCTATAGTGTTGTATATCAGAACCCATCTATCTATAGTGTTGTATATCAGAACCCATCTATCTATAGTGTTGTATATCAGAACCCATCTATCTATAGTGTTGTATATCAGAACCCATCTATCTATAGTGTTATATATCAGAACCCATCTATCTATAGTGTTGTATATCAGAACCCATCTATCTATAGTGTTGTATATCAGAACCCATCTATCTATAGTGTTATATATCAGAACCCATCTATCTATAGTGTTGTATATCAGAACCCATCTATCTATAGTGTTGTATATCAGAACCCATCTATCTATAGTGTTGTATATCAGAACCCATCTATCTATAGTGTTATATATCAGAACCCATCTATCTATAGTGTTGTATATCAGAACCCATCTATCTATAGTGTTATATATCAGAACCCATCTATCTATAGTGTTATATATCAGAACCCATCTATCTATAGTGTTATATATCAGAACCCATCTATCTATAGTGCTGTCTATAAGAGATGTACTACCTCATTTTGAATCATGCTAATGACTTGGAATGAATAAAGACTGACTCACTAACCACTCTAGTGTCCTGCCTGCCCGACTAGCATCACGACTCTGGATGGCTAGACTGTAAACTCTCCTTCCAGACTCATATCAAACATCTCCAATACAAAATCAAATCTAGAGTCGGCTTTCTATTTCACAACAAAGCCTCCTTCACTCACGCCTAGTAAAACCGACTATCCTACCGATCCTCGACTTCGGCGACGTCATCTACAAAATAGCTTCCAACACTCTACTCAGCAAACTGGATGCAGTTTATCACAGTGCCATCCGTTTTGTCACTAAAGCACCTTATACCACCCACCACTGCGACCTGTATGCGACCTGTATGCGACCTGTATGCAACCTGTATGCTCTAGTCCATGCTAGGTAAAGCCCCACCTTCTCTCAGTTCACTGGTCACGATGGCAACACCCGTCCGTAGCACGCGCTCCAGCAGGTGTATCTCACTGATCATCCCTAAAGCCAACACCTCATTTGGCCACCTTTCCTTCCAGTTCTCTGCTGCCTGTGACTGGAACGAATTGCAAAAATCGCTGAAGATGGAGACTTTTAACTCCCTCTCCAACTTTAAACATCTGCTATCTGAGCAGCTAACCGATCGCTGCAGCTGTACATAGCCCATCTGTAAATAGCCCACCCAACTACATACCTCATCCCCATACTGTTTTTATTTATTTACTTTTCTGCTCTTTTGCATCTCTACCAGCACATGTTCATCTGATCAGTTATCACTCCAGTGTTAATCTGTACAGATGAGGAACCTCTATCCTCATGGTGAACCGGACAGACAGACAGACAGACAGACAGACAGACAGACAGACAGACAGACAGACAGACAGACAGACAGACAGACAGACAGACAGACAAACAGACAGACAGACAGACAGACAGACAGACAGACAGACAGACAGACAGACAGACAGACAGACAGACAGACAGACAGACAGACAGACAGACAGACAGACAGACAGACAGACAGACAGACAGACAGACAGACAGACAGACAGACAGACAGACAGACAGACAGACAGACAGACAGACAGACAGACAGACAGACAGACAGACAGACAGACAGACAGACAGACAGACAGACAGACAGACAGACAGACAGACAAACAGACAGACAGACAGACAGACAGACAGACAGACAGACAGACAGACAGACAGACAGACAGACAGACAGACAGACAGACAGACAGACAGACAGACAGACAGACAGACAGACAGACAGACAGACAGACAGACAGACAGACAGACAGACAGACAGACAGACAGACAGACAGACAGACAGACAGACAGACAGACAGACAGACAGACAGACAGACAGACAGACAGACAGACAGACAGACGGGTGACATCACTGAGTGTTATTCCTGGAAGTTAAGATTGACTCAGAAACAGTCACGGACAATGTGGGTCTGGTAGTCAAAGGACTGTATCTATTTATTTCTCTCTCCTTTCCCCCTCCCTCCTTCTCTCTCTCCCCCTCTCTCTCTCTTGCTCTCTCCTCTTTCTATCCCCCTTCCCACTCCCTCCAGTAATACCGTAGCTAGAGTTCTGTACCATCTGGCTCTCAGCAGACATATGTTCTAGTGATTGACAAACAAGACAAGACGAGGCAGGTCAGAGCGGGACAGAGCAGGACAGAGCGGGACAGAGCAGGACAGAGCAGGACAGAAAGGGACAGAGCAGGACAGAGCAGGACAGAGAGGGACACAGCGGCACAGAGCAGGACAGAGCGGGTCAGAGCAGGACAGAGCAGGACAGAGCGGGTCAGAGCGGGACAGAGCAGGACAGAGCAGGACAGAGCAGGACACAGAGGGTCAGAGAGGGTCAGAGAGGCTCAGAGAGGGTCAGAGAGGGTCAGAGCGGCACAGAGAGGGTCAGAGAGGGTCAGAGCAGGACAGAAAGGGACAGAGCAGGACAGAGCGGGACAGAGCGGGTCAGAGCAGGACAGAGCAGGACAGAGAGGGACAGAGCGGGACAGAGCGAGACAGAGAGGGACAGAGCAGGACAGAGCAGGACAGAGTGGGTCAGAGCGGGACTGAGCAGGACAGAGAGGGTCAGAGCGGGACAGAGCAGGACAGAGCAGGACAGAGAGGGTCAGAGAGGGTCAGAGAGGGTCAGAGAGGGTCAGAGCGGGACAGAGAGGGACAGAGAAGGACAGAGAGGGTCAGAGAGGGTCAGAGAGGGTCAGAGCGGGACAGAGAGGGTCAGAGAGGGTCAGAGAGGGTCAGAGCAGGACAGAGAGGGTCAGAGCAGGACAGAGAGGGTCAGAGCAGGACACAGCGGGTAAGAGCAGGATAGAGCAGGACAGAGAGGGTCAGAGCAGGACAGAGCGGGAAAGAGCGGGTCAGAGCAGGACAGAGAGGGACAGAGCAGGACAGAGAGGGACAGAGCAGGACAGAGTGGGACAGAGAGGGTCAGAGAGGGACAGAGAGGGACAGAGCAGGACAGAGAGGGACAGAGCAGGACAGAGCAGGACAGAGAGGGTCAGAGAGGGACAGAGAGGGACAGAGAAGGACAGAGCAGGACAGAGAGGGTCAGAGCGGGACAGAGCGGGTCAGAACGGGTCAGAGCGGGACAGAGCGGGACAGAGAGGGTCAGAGCAGGACAGAGCGGGACAGAGCAGGACAGAGCGGGTCAGAGCGGGACAGAGCAGGACAGAGAGGGTCAGAGCAGGACAGAGCGGGACAGAGAGGGACAGAGAGGGTCAGAGCGGGACAGAGCAGGACAGAGCCGGTCAGAGCGGGACAGAGCGGGTCAGAGCGGGACAGAGCGGGACAGAGAGGGACAGAGCGGGACAGAGAGGGTCAGAGAGGGACAGAGCGGGACAGAGAGGGACAGAGCGGGACAGAGAGGGTCAGAGAGGGACAGAGCGGGACAGAGAGGGTCAGAGAGGGACAGAGAGGGACAGAGAGGGTCAGAGAGCGACAGAGAGGGACAGAGCGGGACAGAGAGGGTCAGAGAGGGACAGAGAGGGACAGAGAGGGTCAGAGAGGGACAGAGAGGGTCAGAGAGGGTCAGAGAGGGACAGAGAGGGTCAGAGAGGGACAGAGAGGGACAGAGAGGGTCAGAGAGGGACAGAGAGGGTCAGAGCGGGACAGAGAGGGACACAGCGGCACAGAGGTAAGGGTTATAGCTAGGCCTCTGCTTGTCTGGTTACACATAACAGGTCATCCTGTGTGTATGTAAACTTAGTGTACGTAAACTTCTGACCCACTAGAATTGTGATACAGTGAATTGTGATACAAGTGAAATAATATGTCTGCACACAATTGTTGGAAACATTTCTTGTGTCGTGCACAAAGTAGATGTCCTAACCAACTTGCCAAAACAATAGTTTGTTAACAAGAAATGTGTGGAGTGATTAAGGACTCCTGGTCTATGTAACTGCCCACCCTAGTGGTAGAAACCCTGACCACCCTTGTGGTAGAAACCCTGACCACTCTAGTGGTAGAAACCCTGACCACCCTAGTGGTAGAAACCCTGACCACTCTAGTGGTAGAAACCCTGACCACCCTAGTGGTAGAAACCCTGACCACCCTAGTGGTAGAAACCCTGACCACCCTAGTGGTAGAAACCCTGACGACCCTAGTGGTAGAAACCCTGACTACCCTAGTGGTAGAAACCCTGACCACCCTAGTGGTAGAAACCCTGACCACCCTAGTGGTAGAAACCCTGACTACCCTAGTGGTAGAAACCCTGACCACCCTAGTGGTAGAAACCCTGACCACCCTAGTGGTAGAAACCCTGACCACCCTAGTGGTAGAAACCCTGACCACCCTAGTGGTAGAAATCCTGACCACCCTAGTGGTAGAAACCCTGACCACCCTAGTGGTAGAAACCCTGACCACCCTAGTGGTAGTAACCCTGACCACCCTAGTGGTAGAAACCCTGACCACCCTAGTGGTAGAAACCCTGACCACCCTCGTGGTAGAAACCCTGACCACCCTAGTGGTAGAAACTCTGACCACCCTAGTGGTAGAAACCCTGCCCACCCTAGTGGTAGAAACCCTGACCACCCTAGTGGTAGAAACCCTGACCACCCTAGTGGTAGAAACCCTTACCACCCTAGTGGTAGAAACCCTGACCACCCTAGTGGTAGAAACCCTGACTACCCTAGTGGTAGAAACCCTGACCACCCTAGTGGTAGAAACCCTGCCCACCCTAGTGGTAGAAACCCTGACCACCCTAGTGGTATAAACCCTGACCACCCAAGTGGTAGAAACCCTGCCCACGATAGTGGTAGAAACCCTGACTACCCTAGTGGTAGAAACCCTGACCACCCTTGTGGTAGAAACCCTGACCACCCTAGTGGTAGAAACCCTGCCCACCCTAGTGGTAGAAACCCTGACTACCCTAGTGGTAGACACCCTGACCACCCTAGTGGTAGAAATCCTGACTACCCTAGTGGTAGAAACCCTGACCACCCTAGTGGTAGAAACCCTGACCACCCTAGTGGTAGTAACCCTGACCACCCTAGTGGTAGAAACCCTGACCACCCTAGTGGTAGTAACCCTGACCACCCTAGTGGTAGAAACCCTGACCACCCTGGTGGTAGAAACCCTGACCACCCTAGTGGTAGAAACCCTGCCCACCCTAGTGGTAGAAACCCTGCCCACCCTAGTGGTAGAAAGCCTGACCTCAGACACGCAGAATTCCATCTATGTATCTGAGCCCATCACCCCATATAGAGACAGCTCTCAAGTCAGATCATAGCAGGCCCAGTGAGCTGCTGTACCATTCAGTCCTGCTGTGACGCAGGTCCCAGTTCAGATCTTAACTCTTCATATATAGAGACAGGTCTCAAGTCAGATCACAGCAGGCCCAGTGAGCTACTGTAGTAGCCTCCAGCTCCTGGTATTCAGCAGGGCCTCTATGTTCCACTACGTTTCCAACTGTGTCACGGCTGGCCAGCCAGTTTCAGATGCCTGGCTATTTTAGAGAGCTGCTACAGACCGGGTTCCATGAGGAGAGGCTGTACTGATTGTCTCACTGGCCGTGTTGCCAGCTTTGGGGGAGGGTGGGGGGGGGGGGGCTTGTGAAGCACAGCGTAGTAGTATTTAGAGAGTGGTGTGACGCTGAGGCACAGCGTAGTAGTATTTAGAGAGTGGTGTGATGCTGAAGCACAGCGTAGTAGTATTTAGAGAGTGGTGTGACGCTGAAGCACAGCGTAGTAGTATTTAGAGAGTGGTGTGACGCTGAAGCACAGCGTAGTAGTATTTAGAGAGTGGTGTGATGCTGAAGCACAGCGTAGTAGTATTTAGAGAGTGGTGTGACGCTGAAGCACAGTGTAGTAGTATTTAGAGAGTGGTGTGATGCTGAAGCACAGCGTAGTAGTATTTAGAGAGTGGTGTGACGCTGAAGCACAGCGTAGTAGTATTTAGAGAGTGGTGTGACGCTGAAGCACAGCGTAGTAGTATTTAGAGAGTGGTGTGATGCTGAAGCACAGCGTAGTAGTATTTAGAGAGTGGTGTGACGCTGAAGCACAGCGTAGTAGTATTTAGAGAGTGGTGTGACGCTGAAGCACAGCGTAGTAGTATTTAGAGAGTGGTGTGACGCTGAAGCACAGCGTAGTAGTATTTAGAGAGTGGTGTGATGCTGAAGCACAGCGTAGTAGTATTTAGAGAGTGGTGTGGTGCTGAAGCACAGCGTAGTAGTATTTAGAGAGTGGTGTGACGCTGAAGCACAGCGTAGTAGTATTTAGAGAGTGGTGTGATGCTGAAGCACAGCGTAGTAGTATTTAGAGAGTGAGTGGTGCTGAAGCACAGCGCTGAAGCACAGCGTAGTAGTATTTAGAGAGTGGTGTGACGCTGAAGCACAGCGTAGTAGTATTTAGAGAGTGGTGTGATGCTGAAGCACAGCGTAGTAGTATTTAGAGAGTGGTGTGACGCTGAAGCACAGCGTAGTAGTATTTAGAGAGTGGTGTGATGCTGAAGCACAGCGTAGTAGTATTTATTTAGCACAGAGTAGTGTGGTGTGCTGAAGCACAGCGTAGTAGTATTTAGAGAGTGGTGTGATGCTGAAGCACAGCGTAGTAGTATTTAGAGAGTGGTGTGACGCTGAAGCACAGCGTAGTAGTATTTAGAGAGTGGTGTGATGCTGAAGCACAGCGTAGTAGTATTTAGAGAGTGGTGTGACGCTGAGGCACAGCGTAGTAGTATTTAGAGAGTGGTGTGACGCTGAAGCACAGCGTAGTAGTATTTAGAGAGTGGTGTGACGCTGAAGCACAGCGTAGTAGTATTTAGAGAGTGGTGTGATGCTGAAGCACAGCGTAGTAGTATTTAGAGAGTGGTGTGACGCTGAAGCACAGCGTAGTAGTATTTAGAGAGTGGTGTGACAATGAAGCACAGCGTAGTAGTATTTAGAGAGTGGTGTGACGATGAAGCACAGCGTAGTAGTATTTAGAGAGTGGTGTGACGCTGAGGCACAGCGTAGTAGTATTTAGAAAGTGGTGTGACAATGAAGCACAGCGTAGTAGTATTTAGAGAGTGGTGTGACGATGAAGCACAGCGTAGTAGTATTTAGAGAGTGGTGTGACGATGAAGCACAGCGTAGTAGTATTTAGAGAATGGTGTGACGATGACACGTCGATAATATGCGTCTGAGAGTACGTGTCTGATTGGCTGCTTTGTGTTCCTCTGTGTATGTTTCTGCAACACGTCAGCTGTATTGTGTTTGTGCTGCTGTCCAAAAGGGACACTTTGGCATTGAATGGCAAACAACCAGTCTGAGGGCCACAGGGTGTCCATAGTAATCACTCTGACCAGGCTGGTGTCCATGGTATTCACTCTGACCGGGCTGGTGTCCATAGTAATCACTCTGACCGGGCTGGTGTCCATAGTAATCACTCTGACCGGGCTGGTGTCCATGCTAGTCACTCTGACCAGGCTGGTGTCCATGGTAATCACTCTGACCAGGCTGGTGTCCATGGTAGTCACTCTGACCGGGCTGGTGTCCATGGTATTCACTCTGACCGGGCTGGTGTCCATGGTAGTCACTCTGACCAGGCTGGTGTCCATGGTATTCACTCTGACCAGGCTGGTGTCCATGGTATTCACTCTGACCAGGCTGGTGTCCATGGTAATCACTCTGACCAGGCTGGTGTCCATGGTAATCACTCTGACCGGGCTGGTGTCCATGGTAATCACTCTGACCAGGCTGGTGTCCATGGTAATCACTCTGACCGGGCTGGTGTCCATGGTATTCACTCTGACCGGGCTGGTGTCCATGGTATTCACTCTGACCAGGCTGGTGTCCATGGTAATCACTCTGACCGGGCTGGTGTCCATGGTAATCACTCTGACCAGGCTGGTGTCCATGGTAATCACTCTGACCGGGCTGGTGTCCATGGTAATCACTCTGACCAGGCTGGTGTCCATAGTAATCACTCTGACCGGGCTGGTGTCCATGCTAGTCACTCTGACCAGGCTGGTGTCCATGGTAATCACTCTGACCAGGCTGGTGTCCATGGTACCGGGCTGGTGTCACTCTGACCAGGCTGGTGTCCATGGTAATCACTCTGACCGGGCTGGTGTCCATGGTAGTCACTCTGACCGGGCTGGTGTCCATGGTAATCACTCTGACGAGGCTGGTGTCCATAGTAATCACTCTGACCGGGCTGGTGTCCATGGTATTCACTCTGACCGGGCTGGTGTCCATGGTATTCACTCTGACCGGGCTGGTGTCCATGGTAATCACTCTGACCGGGCTGGTGTCCATGGTATTCACTCTGACCGGGCTGGTGTCCATGGTATTCACTCTGACCGGGCTGGTGTCCATGGTAATCACTCTGACCAGGCTGGTGTCCATGGTAATCACTCTGACCGGGCTGGTGTCCATGGTATTCACTCTGACCAGGCTGGTGTCCATAGTAATCACTCTGACCGGGCTGGTGTCCATGCTAGTCACTCTGACCAGGCTGGTGTCCATGGTAATCACTCTGACCAGGCTGGTGTCCATGGTAGTCACTCTGACCAGGCTGGTGTCCATGGTATTCACTCTGACCGGGCTGGTGTCCATGGTATTCACTCTGACCGGGCTGGTGTCCATAGTAATCACTCTGACCAGGCTGGTGTCCATGCTAGTCACTCTGACCGGGCTGGTGTCCATGGTAATCACTCTGACCAGGCTGGTGTCCATGGTAGTCACTCTGACCAGGCTGGTGTCCATGGTATTCACTCTGACCGGGCTGGTGTCCATGGTATTCACTCTGACCAGGCTGGTGTCCATGGTATTCACTCTGACCGGGCTGGTGTCCATAGTAATCACTCTGACCAGGCTGGTGTCCATGGTATTCACTCTGACCAGGCTGGTGTCCATGGTAATCACTCTGACCAGGCTGGTGTCCATGGTATTCACTCTGACCGGGCTGGTGTCCATGGTAATCACTCTGACCGGGCTGGTGTCCATGGTATTCACTCTGACCGGGCTGGTGTCCATAGTAATCACTCTGACCGGGCTGGTGTCCATAGTAATCACTCTGACCGGGCTGGTGTCCATAGTAATCACTCTGACCGGGCTGGTGTCCATGCTAGTCACTCTGACCGGGCTGGTGTCCATGGTAATCACTCTGACCGGGCTGGTGTCCATGGTAGTCACTCTGACCGGGCTGGTGTCCATGGTATTCACTCTGACCGGGCTGGTGTCCATGGTAATCACTCTGACCGGGCTGGTGTCCATGGTATTCACTCTGACCGGGCTGGTGTCCATGGTATTCACTCTGACCGGGCTGGTGTCCATGGTAATCACTCTGACCAGGCTGGTGTCCATGGTAATCACTCTGACCGGGCTGGTGTCCATGGTATTCACTCTGACCAGGCTGGTGTCCATAGTAATCACTCTGACCGGGCTGGTGTCCATGGTAGTCACTCTGACCAGGCTGGTGTCCATGGTAATCACTCTGACCAGGCTGGTGTCCATGGTAATCACTCTGACCGGGCTGGTGTCCATGGTAGTCACTCTGACCAGGCTGGTGTCCATAGTAATCACTCTGACCGGGCTGGTGTCCATGGTAGTCACTCTGACCGGGCTGGTGTCCATGGTAATCACTCTGACCGGGCTGGTGTCCATGGTATTCACTCTGACCAGGCTGGTGTCCATAGTAATCACTCTGACCGGGCTGGTGTCCATGGTAATCACTCTGACCGGGCTGGTGTCCATAGTAATCACTCTGACCAGGCTGGTGTCCATGGTAGTCACTCTGACCAGGCTGGTGTCCATGGTAATCACTCTGACCAGGCTGGTGTCCATGGTAGTCACTCTGACCAGGCTGGTGTCCATGGTAATCACTCTGACCGGGCTGGTGTCCATGGTATTCACTCTGACCAGGCTGGTGTCCATGGTATTCACTCTGACCGGGCTGGTGTCCATGGTAATCACTCTGACCGGGCTGGTGTCCATGGTAATCACTCTGACCAGGCTGGTGTCCATGGTAATCACTCTGACCGGGCTGGTGTCCATGGTATTCACTCTGACCGGGCTGGTGTCCATGGTAATCACTCTGACCGGGCTGGTGTCCATGGTATTCACTCTGACCGGGCTGGTGTCCATGGTAATCACTCTGACCGGGCTGGTGTCCATGGTAATCACTCTGACCGGGCTGGTGTCCATGGTAATCACTCTGACCGGGCTGGTGTCCATGGTAGTCACTCTGACCGGGCTGGTGTCCATGGTAATCACTCTGACCGGGCTGGTGTCCATGGTAGTCACTCTGACCGGGCTGGTGTCCATGGTATTCACTCTGACCAGGCTGGTGTCCATGGTAATCACTCTGACCGGGCTGGTGTCCATGGTATTCACTCTGACCGGGCTGGTGTCCATGGTATTCACTCTGACCGGGCTGGTGTCCATGGTAATCACTCTGACCAGGCTGGTGTCCATGGTAATCACTCTGACCGGGCTGGTGTCCATGGCTGACCAGGCTGGTGTCCATAGTAATCACTCTGACCGGGCTGGTGTCCATGCTAGTCACTCTGACCAGGCTGGTGTCCATGGTAATCACTCTGACCAGGCTGGTGTCCATGGTAGTCACTCTGACCAGGCTGGTGTCCATGGTAGTCACTCTGACCGGGCTGGTGTCCATGGTAATCACTCTGACCGGGCTGGTGTCCATGGTATTCACTCTGACCGGCCTGGTGTCCATAGTAATCACTCTGACCGGGCTGGTGTCCATGGTAATCACTCTGACCGGGCTGGTGTCCATAGTAATCACTCTGACCGGGCTGGTGTCCATGGTAGTCACTCTGACCAGGCTGGTGTCCATGGTAATCACTCTGACCAGGCTGGTGTCCATGGTAGTCACTCTGACCAGGCTGGTGTCCATAGTAATCACTCTGACCGGGCTGGTGTCCATAGCTGACCGGGCTGGTGTGTCTGACCGGGCTGGTGTCCATGGTAATCACTCTGACCGGGCTGGTGTCCATGGTAATCACTCTGACCGGGCTGGTGTCCATGGTAGTCACTCTGACCGGGCTGGTGTCCATGGTATTCACTCTGACCGGGCTGGTGTCCATGGTAATCACTCTGACCGGGCTGGTGTCCATGGTATTCACTCTGACCGGGCTGGTGTCCATGGTATTCACTCTGACCGGGCTGGTGTCCATGGTAATCACTCTGACCAGGCTGGTGTCCATGGTAATCACTCTGACCGGGCTGGTGTCCATGGTATTCACTCTGACCGGGCTGGTGTCCATAGTAATCACTCTGACCGGGCTGGTGTCCATCTGTCACTCTGACCAGGCTGGTGTCCATGGTAATCACTCTGACCGGGCTGGTGTCCATGGTAATCACTCTGACCAGGCTGGTGTCCATGGTAATCACTCTGACCGGGCTGGTGTCCATGGTAGTAATCACTCTGACCAGGCTGGTGTCCATGGTAATCACTCTGACCGGGCTGGTGTCCATGCTAGTCACTCTGACCAGGCTGGTGTCCATGGTAATCACTCTGACCAGGCTGGTGTCCATGGTAGTCACTCTGACCAGGCTGGTGTCCATGGTAATCACTCTGACCGGGCTGGTGTCCATGGTAATCACTCTGACCGGGCTGGTGTCCATAGTAATCACTCTGACCAGGCTGGTGTCCATGGTAGTCACTCTGACCAGGCTGGTGTCCATGGTAATCACTCTGACCAGGCTGGTGTCCATGGTAATCACTCTGACCGGGCTGGTGTCCATGGTATCACTCTGACCGGGCTGGTGTCCATGGTAATCACTCTGACCAGGCTGGTGTCCATGGTATTCACTCTGACCGGGCTGGTGTCCATGGTAATCACTCTGACCAGGCTGGTGTCCATGGTAATCACTCTGACCAGGCTGGTGTCCATGGTAATCACTCTGACCAGGCTGGTGTCCATGGTATTCACTCTGACCGGGCTGGTGTCCATGGTAATCACTCTGACCGGGCTGGTGTCCATGGTATTCACTCTGACCGGGCTGGTGTCCATAGTAATCACTCTGACCGGGCTGGTGTCCATAGTAATCACTCTGACCGGGCTGGTGTCCATAGTAATCACTCTGACCGGGCTGGTGTCCATGCTAGTCACTCTGACCAGGCTGGTGTCCATGGTAATCACTCTGACCGGGCTGGTGTCCATGGTAGTCACTCTGACCGGGCTGGTGTCCATGGTATTCACTCTGACCGGGCTGGTGTCCATGGTAATCACTCTGACCGGGCTGGTGTCCATGGTATTCACTCTGACCGGGCTGGTGTCCATGGTATTCACTCTGACCGGGCTGGTGTCCATGGTAATCACTCTGACCAGGCTGGTGTCCATGGTAATCACTCTGACCGGGCTGGTGTCCATGGTATTCACTCTGACCAGGCTGGTGTCCATAGTAATCACTCTGACCGGGCTGGTGGTGTCCAGGCTGGTGTCCATGGTAATCACTCTGACCAGGCTGGTGTCCATGGTAGTCACTCTGACCAGGCTGGTGTCCATGGTAGTCACTCTGACCGGGCTGGTGTCCATAGTAATCACTCTGACCGGGCTGGTGTCCATAGTATTCACTCTGACCGGGCTGGTGTCCATGGTAATCACTCTGACCGGGCTGGTGTCCATGGTAATCACTCTGACCGGGCTGGTGTCCATAGTAATCACTCTGACCGGGCTGGTGTCCATGGTAATCACTCTGACCAGGCTGGTGTCCATGGTAGTCACTCTGACCAGGCTGGTGTCCATGGTAATCACTCTGACCGGGCTGGTGTCCATGGTAATCACTCTGACCGGGCTGGTGTCCATGGTATTCACTCTGACCGGGCTGGTGTCCATGGTACCAGGCTGGTGTCCATGGTAATCACTCTGACCGGGCTGGTGTCCATGGTAGTCACTCTGACCGGGCTGGTGTCCATGGTATTCACTCTGACCGGGCTGGTGTCCATGGTAATCACTCTGACCGGGCTGGTGTCCACTCTGACCGGGCTGGTGTCCATGGTATTCACTCTGACCGGGCTGGTGTCCATGGTAATCACTCTGACCGGGCTGGTGTCCATGGTAATCACTCTGACAAGGCTGGTGTCCATGGTACTCACTCTGACCGGGCTGGTGTCCATGGTAATCACTCTGACCAGGCTGGTGTCCATGTAGTCACTCTGACCAGGCTGGTGTCCATGGTAATCACTCTGACCAGGCTGGTGTCCATGGTAGTCACTCTGACCAGGCTGGTGTCCATGGTAGTCACTCTGACCGGGCTGGTGTCCATGGTAATCACTCTGACCGGGCTGGTGTCCATGGTATTCACTCTGACCGGGCTGGTGTCCATGGTAATCACTCTGACCGGGCTGGTGTCCATAGTAATCACTCTGACCGGGCTGGTGTCCATAGTAATCACTCTGACCGGGCTGGTGTCCATGCTAGTCACTCTGACCAGGCTGGTGTCCATGTAATCACTCTGACCAGGCTGGTGTCCATGGTGTCTGACCAGGCTGGTGTCCATGGTATCACTCTGACCGGGCTGGTGTCCATGGTATCACTCTGACCGGGCTGGTGTCCATGGTATTCACTCTGACCGGGCTGGTGTCCATAGTAATCACTCTGACCGGGCTGGTGTCCATAGTAATCACTCTGACCGGGCTGGTGTCCATAGTAATCACTCTGACCGGGCTGGTGTCCATGCTAGTCACTCTGACCAGGCTGGTGTCTGACCGGGCTGGTGT
Source organism: Oncorhynchus keta (assembly GCF_023373465.1). Classification (NCBI taxonomy): domain Eukaryota; kingdom Metazoa; phylum Chordata; class Actinopteri; order Salmoniformes; family Salmonidae; genus Oncorhynchus; species Oncorhynchus keta. The sequence goes on from NW_026290903.1 coordinate 32,597, forward strand.
CCATGGTAATCACTCTGACCGGGCTGGTGTCCATGGTAGTCACTCTGACCGGGCTGGTGTCCATGGTATTCACTCTGACCGGGCTGGTGTCCATGGTAATCACTCTGACCGGGCTGGTGTCCATGGTATTCACTCTGACCGGGCTGGTGTCCATGGTATTCACTCTGACCGGGCTGGTGTCCATGGTAATCACTCTGACCAGGCTGGTGTCCATGGTAATCACTCTGACCGGGCTGGTGTCCATGGTATTCACTCTGACCAGGCTGGTGTCCATAGTAATCACTCTGACCGGGCTGGTGTCCATGCTAGTCACTCTGACCAGGCTGGTGTCCATGGTAATCACTCTGACCAGGCTGGTGTCCATGGTAGTCACTCTGACCGGGCTGGTGTCCATGGTAGTCACTCTGACCGGGCTGGTGTCCATAGTAATCACTCTGACCGGGCTGGTGTCCATAGTAATCACTCTGACCGGGCTGGTGTCCATGCTAGTCACTCTGACCAGGCTGGTGTCCATGGTAATCACTCTGACCAGGCTGGTGTCCATGGTAGTCACTCTGACCAGGCTGGTGTCCATGGTAGTCACTCTGACCAGGCTGGTGTCCATGGTATTCACTCTGACCGGGCTGGTGTCCATGGTATTCACTGACCAGGCTGGTGACCTGACCAGGCCTGGTGTCCATGGTATTCACTCTGACCGGGCTGGTGTCCATGGTAATCACTCTGACCAGGCTGGTGTCCATGGTAATCACTCTGACCGGGCTGGTGTCCATGGTAGTCACTCTGACCGGGCTGGTGTCCATGGTAATCACTCTGACCAGGCTGGTGTCCATGGTAATCACTCTGACCGGGCTGGTGTCCATGGTAGTCACTCTGACCGGGCTGGTGTCCATGGTAATCACTCTGACCGGGCTGGTGTCCATGGTATTCACTCTGACCGGGCTGGTGTCCATGGTAATCACTCTGACCGGGCTGGTGTCCATGGTATTCACTCTGACCGGGCTGGTGTCCATGGTATTCACTCTGACCGGGCTGGTGTCCATGGTAATCACTCTGACCAGGCTGGTGTCCATGGTAATCACTCTGACCGGGCTGGTGTCCATGGTATTCACTCTGACCAGGCTGGTGTCCATAGTAATCACTCTGACCGGGCTGGTGTCCATGCTAGTCACTCTGACCAGGCTGGTGTCCATAGTAATCACTCTGACCGGGCTGGTGTCCATAGTAATCACTCTGACCGGGCTGGTGTCCATGGTAATCACTCTGACCAGGCTGGTGTCCATGGTAATCACTCTGACCGGGCTGGTGTCCATGGTATTCACTCTGACCAGGCTGGTGTCCATAGTAATCACTCTGACCGGGCTGGTGTCCATGGTAGTCACTCTGACCAGGCTGGTGTCCATGGTAATCACTCTGACCAGGCTGGTGTCCATGGTAATCACTCTGACCGGGCTGGTGTCCATGGTAGTCACTCTGACCGGGCTGGTGTCCATAGTAATCACTCTGACCGGGCTGGTGTCCATAGTAATCACTCTGACCGGGCTGGTGGCTGTCACTCTGACCAGGCTGGTGTCCATGGTAATCACTCTGACCAGGCTGGTGTCCATGGGTCACTCTGACCAGGCTGGTGTCCATGGTAGTCACTCTGACCAGGCTGGTGTCCATGGTAATCACTCTGACCGGGCTGGTGTCCATGGTATTCACTCTGACCAGGCTGGTGTCCATGGTAATCACTCTGACCAGGCTGGTGTCCATAGTAATCACTCTGACCGGGCTGGTGTCCATAGTAATCACTCTGACCAGGCTGGTGTCCATGGTAATCACTCTGACCGGGCTGGTGTCCATGGTAATCACTCTGACCGGGCTGGTGTCCATGGTAATCACTCTGACCGGGCTGGTGTCCATGGTAATCACTCTGACCGGGCTGGTGTCCATGGTAATCACTCTGACCGGGCTGGTGTCCATGGTAATCACTCTGACCGGGCTGGTGTCCATGGTAATCACTCTGACCGGGCTGGTGTCCATAGTAATCACTCTGACCGGGCTGGTGTCCATGGTATCACTCTGACCAGGCTGGTGTCCATGGTAGTCACTCTGACCGGGCTGGTGTCCATGGTAATCACTCTGACCGGGCTGGTGTCCATGGTATTCACTCTGACCGGGCTGGTGTCCATGGTAATCACTCTGACCGGGCTGGTGTCCATGGTAATCACTCTGACCGGGCTGGTGTCCATGGTAATCACTCTGACCAGGCTGGTGTCCATGGTAATCACTCTGACCGGGCTGGTGTCCATGGTAATCACTCTGACCGGGCTGGTGTCCATGGTAATCACTCTGACCGGGCTGGTGTCCATGTCCTGACCGGGCTGGTGTCCATGGTATTCACTCTGACCGGGCTGGTGTCCATGGTATTCACTCTGACCGGGCTGGTGTCCATGGTAATCACTCTGACCAGGCTGGTGTCCATGGTAATCACTCTGACCGGGCTGGTGTCCATGGTATTCACTCTGACCAGGCTGGTGTCCATAGTAATCACTCTGACCGGGCCACTCTGACCAGGCTGGTGTCCATGGTAATTCACTCTGACCGGGCTGGTGTCCATGGTAATCACTCTGACCGGGCTGGTGTCCATGGTAATCACTCTGACCAGGCTGGTGTCCATGGTAATCACTCTGACCGGGCTGGTGTCCATGGTATTCACTCTGACCAGGCTGGTGTCCATAGTAATCACTCTGACCGGGCTGGTGTCCATGGTAGTCACTCTGACCAGGCTGGTGTCCATGGTAATCACTCTGACCAGGCTGGTGTCCATGGTAGTCACTCTGACCAGGCTGGTGTCCATGGTAGTCACTCTGACCGGGCTGGTGTCCATGGTAATCACTCTGACCGGGCTGGTGTCCATAGTAATCACTCTGACCGGGCTGGTGTCCATGGTAGTCACTCTGACCAGGCTGGTGTCCATGGTAATCACTCTGACCAGGCTGGTGTCCATGGTAGTCACTCTGACCAGGCTGGTGTCCATGGTATTCACTCTGACCAGGCTGGTGTCCATGGTATTCACTCTGACCAGGCTGGTGTCCATGGTAGTCACTCTGACCAGGCTGGTGTCCATGGTATTCACTCTGACCGGGCTGGTGTCCATGGTAATCACTCTGACCAGGCTGGTGTCCATGGTAATCACTCTGACCAGGCTGGTGTCCATGGTATTCACTCTGACCGGGCTGGTGTCCATGGTATTCACTCTGACCAGGCTGGTGTCCATGGTAATCACTCTGACCGGGCTGGTGGTGACCGGGCTGGTGTCCATGGTAGTCACTCTGACCGGGCTGGTGTCCATGGTAATCACTCTGACCGGGCTGGTGTCCATAGTAATCACTCTGACCGGGCTGGTGTCCATGGTAGTCACTCTGACCGGGCTGGTGTCCATGGTATCACTCTGACCGGGCTGGTGTCCATGGTAATCACTCTGACCGGGCTGGTGTCCATGGTAATCACTCTGACCGGGCTGGTGTCCATGGTAATCACTCTGACCAGGCTGGTGTCCATGGTAGTCACTCACCAGGCTGGTGTCCTCACTCTGACCGGGCTGGTGTCCATGGTAATCACTCTGACCGGGCTGGTGTCCATGGTAATCACTCTGACCAGGCTGGTGTCCATGGTAATCACTCTGACCAGGCTGGTGTCCATGGTATTCACTCTGACCAGGCTGGTGTCCATGGTAATCACTCTGACCAGGCTGGTGTCCATGTGTATGGTATTCACTCTGACCAGGCTGGTGTCCATGGTAGTCACTCTGACCAGGCTGGTGTCCATGGTATCACTCTGACCGGGCTGGTGTCCATGGTACCAGGCTGGTGTCACTCTGACCAGGCTGGTGTCCATGGTAATCACTCTGACCGGGCTGGTGTCCATGGTAATCACTCTGACCGGGCTGGTGTCCATGGTAATCACTCTGACCGGGCTGGTGTCCATGGTAATCACTCTGACCAGGCTGGTGTCCATGGTAATCACTCTGACCGGGCTGGTGTCCATGGTAGTCACTCACCGGGCTGGTGTCCATGACCAGGCTGGTGTCCATGGTAATCACTCTGACCGGGCTGGTGTCCATGGTAATCACTCTGACCAGGCTGGTGGTAATCACTCTGACCGGGTTGGTGTCCATGGTATTCACTCTGACCAGGCTGGTGTCCATGGTAGTCACTCTGACCAGGCTGGTGTCCATGGTATTCACTCTGACCGGGCTGGTGTCCATGGTAATCACTCTGACCGGGCTGGTGTCCATGGTATTCACTCTGACCGGGCTGGTGTCCATGGTATTCACTCTGACCGGGCTGGTGTCCATGGTAATCACTCTGACCAGGCTGGTGTCCATGGTAATCACTCTGACCGGGCTGGTGTCCATGGTATTCACTCTGACCAGGCTGGTGTCCATGGTAATCACTCTGACCAGGCTGGTGTCCATGGTAGTCACTCTGACCAGGCTGGTGTCCATGGTAATCACTCTGACCAGGCTGGTGTCCATGGTAATCACTCTGACCGGGCTGGTGTCCATGGTGTCACTCTGACCGGGCTGGTGTCCATGGTAATCACTCTGACCGGGCTGGTGTCCATGGTGTCACTCTGACCGGGCTGGTGTCCATGGTAATCACTCTGACCAGGCTGGTGTCCATGGTAATCACTCTGACCGGGCTGGTGTCCATGGTAATCACTCTGACAGGCTGGTGTCCATAGTAATCACTCTGACCGGGCTGGTGTCCATGGTAGTCACTCTGACCAGGCTGGTGTCCATGGGTAATCACTCTGACCGGGCTGGTGTCCATGGTAATCACTCTGACCAGGCTGGTGTCCATGGTAATCACTCTGACCGGGCTGGTGTCCATGGTATTCACTCTGACCAGGCTGGTGTCCATAGTAATCACTCTGACCGGGCTGGTGTCCATGCTAGTCACTCTGACCAGGCTGGTGTCCTGGTGACCAGGCTGGTGTCCATGGTAGTCACTCTGACCAGGCTGGTGTCCATGGTAGTCACTCTGACCGGGCTGGTGTCCATGGTAATCACTCTGACCGGGCTGGTGTCCATAGTAATCACTCTGACCGGGCTGGTGTCCATGGTAGTCACTCTGACCAGGCTGGTGTCCATGGTAATCACTCTGACCGGGCTGGTGTCCATGGTAGTCACTCTGACCAGGCTGGTGTCCATGGTAATCACTCTGACCAGGCTGGTGTCCATGGTATTCACTCTGACCTGGTGTCCATGGCTGGTGGTGTCCATGGTAATCACTCTGACCAGGCTGGTGTCCATGGTAATCACTCTGACCGGGCTGGTGTCCATGGTCACTCTGACCAGGCTGGTGTCCATAGTAATCACTCTGACCAGGCTGGTGTGTCACTCTGACCAGGCTGGTGTCCATGGTAATCACTCTGACCAGGCTGGTGTCCATGGTAGTCACTCTGACCGGGCTGGTGTCCATGGTATCACTCACCGGGCTGGTGTCCTGACCTGACCGGGCTGGTGTCCATAGTAATCACTCTGACCGGGCTGGTGTCCATGGTAGTCACTCTGACCAGGCTGGTGTCCATGGTAATCACTCTGACCAGGCTGGTGTCCATGGTAGTCACTCTGACCAGGCTGGTGTCCATGGTAGTCACTCTGACCAGGCTGGTGTCCATGGTATTCACTCTGACCGGGCTGGTGTCTGACCAGGCTGGTGTCCATGGTAATCACTCTGACCGGGCTGGTGTCCATGGTCACTCTGACCGGGCTGGTGTCCATGGTAATCACTCTAGGCTGGTGTCCATGGTAATCTGACCGGGCTGGTGTCCATGGTAATCACTCTGACCGGGCTGGTGTCCATGGTAATCACTCTGACCAGGCTGGTGTCCATGGTAATCACTCTGACCAGGCTGGTGTCCATGGTAATCACTCTGACCAGGCTGGTGTCCATGGTAATCACTCTGACCGGGCTGGTGTCCATGGTAGTCACTCTGACCAGGCTGGTGTCCATGGTAATCACTCTGACCAGGCTGGTGTCCATGGTAGTCACTCTGACCAGGCTGGTGTCCATGGTATTCACTCTGACCGGGCTGGTGTCCATGGTAATCACTCTGACCGGGCTGGTGTCCATGGTAATCACTCTGACCGGGCTGGTGTCCATGGTAGTCACTCTGACCGGGCTGGTGTCCATGGTAATCACTCTGACCAGGCTGGTGTCCATGGTAATCACTCTGACCAGGCTGGTGTCCATGGTAATCACTCTGACCAGGCTGGTGTCCATAGTAATCACTCTGACCGGGCTGGTGTCCATAGTAATCACTCTGACCAGGCTGGTGTCCATGGTAATCACTCTGACCAGGCTGGTGTCCATGGTGACCAGGCTGGTGTCCATGGTAATCACTCTGACCATGGGCTGGTGTCCATGGTAATCACTCTGACCGGGCTGGTGTCCATGGTAGTCACTCTGACCGGGCTGGTGTCCATGGTAATCACTCTGACCAGGCTGGTGTCCATGGTAGTCACTCTGACCAGGCTGGTGTCCATGGTAATCACTCTGACCAGGCTGGTGTCCATGGTAGTCACTCTGACCGGGCTGGTGTCCATGGTAATCACTCTGACGAGGCTGGTGTCCATAGTAATCACTCTGACCGGGCTGGTGTCCATGGTAATCACTCTGACGAGGCTGGTGTCCATAGTAATCACTCTGACCGGGCTGGTGTCCATGGTAGTCACTCTGACCAGGCTGGTGTCCATGGTAATCACTCTGACCAGGCTGGTGTCCATGGTAGTCACTCTGACCAGGCTGGTGTCCATGGTATTCACTCTGACCGGGCTGGTGTCCATGGTAATCACTCTGACCAGGCTGGTGTCCATGGTAATCACTCTGACCGGGCTGGTGTCCATGGTATTCACTCTGACCAGGCTGGTGTCCATAGTAATCACTCTGACCGGGCTGGTGTCCATGCTAGTCACTCTGACCAGGCTGGTGTCCATGGTAATCACTCTGACCAGGCTGGTGTCCATGGTAGTCACTCTGACCAGGCTGGTGTCCATGGTAGTCACTCTGACCGGGCTGGTGTCCATAGTAATCACTCTGACCGGGCTGGTGTCCATAGTAATCACTCTGACCGGGCTGGTGTCCATGCTAGTCACTCTGACCAGGCTGGTGTCCATGGTAATCACTCTGACCAGGCTGGTGTCCATGGTAGTCACTCTGACCAGGCTGGTGTCCATGGTAGTCACTCTGACCAGGCTGGTGTCCATGGTATTCACTCTGACCAGGCTGGTGTCCATGGTATTCACTCTGACCAGGCTGGTGTCCATGGTAGTCACTCTGACCAGGCTGGTGTCCATGGTATTCACTCTGACCGGGCTGGTGTCCATGGTAATCACTCTGACCAGGCTGGTGTCCATGGTAGTCACTCTCAGGCTGGTGTCCTGTCACCGGGCTGGTGTCCATAGTAATCACTCTGACCGGGCTGGTGTCCATAGTAATCACTCTGACCGGGCTGGTGTCCATGCTAGTCACTCTGACCAGGCTGGTGTCCATGGTAATCACTCTGACCAGGCTGGTGTCCATGGTAATCACTCTGACCAGGCTGGTGTCCATGGTATTCACTCTGACCGGGCTGGTGTCCATGGTATTCACTCTGACCAGGCTGGTGTCCATGGTAGTCACTCTGACCAGGCTGGTGTCCATGGTATTCACTCTGACCGGGCTGGTGTCCATGGTAATCACTCTGACCAGGCTGGTGTCCATGGTAATCACTCTGACCAGGCTGGTGTCCATGGTAATCACTCTGACCGGGCTGGTGTCCATGGTAATCACTCTGACCAGGCTGGTGTCCATGGTAATCACTCTGACCGGGCTGGTGTCCATGGTAGTCACTCTGACCGGGCTGGTGTCCATGGTAATCACTCTGACCAGGCTGGTGTCCATAGTAATCACTCTGACCGGGCTGGTGTCCATGGTAATCACTCTGACCAGGCTGGTGTCCATAGTAATCACTCTGACCGGGCTGGTGTCCATGGTAGTCACTCTGACCAGGCTGGTGTCCATGGTAATCACTCTGACCAGGCTGGTGTCCATGGTATTCACTCTGACCAGGCTGGTGTCCATGGTAATCACTCTGACCGGGCTGGTGTCCATGGTAATCACTCTGACCGGGCTGGTGTCCATGGTATTCACTCTGACCGGGCTGGTGTCCATGGTAATCACTCTGACCAGGCTGGTGTCCATGGTAATCACTCTGACCGGGCTGGTGTCCATGGTAATCACTCTGACCAGGCTGGTGTCCATGACCGGGCTGGTGTCCAAGTCACTCTGACCAGGCTGGTGTCCATGGCTGACCAGGCTGGTGTCCATGGTAATCACTCTGACCGGGCTGGTGTCCATGGTAATCACTCTGACCAGGCTGGTGTCCATGGTAATCACTCTGACCGGGCTGGTGTCCATGGTAGTCACTCTGACCGGGCTGGTGTCCATGGTAATCACTCTGACCAGGCTGGTGTCCATGGTAATCACTCTGACCGGGCTGGTGTCCAGGCTGGTGTAGTAATCACTCTGACCGGGCTGGTGTCCATGGTAGTCACTCTGACCAGGCTGGTGTCCATGTAATCACTCTGACCAGGCTGGTGTCCATGGTAGTCACTCTGACCAGGCTGGTGTCCATGGTATCACTCTGACCAGGCTGGTGTCCATGGTGACCAGGCTGGTGTCCATGGTATCACTCTGACCGGGCTGGTGTCCATGGTAATCACTCTGACCAGGCTGGTGTCCATGGTAATCACTCTGACCGGGCTGGTGTCCATGGTAGTCACTCTGACCAGGCTGGTGTCCATGGTAATCACTCTGACCGGGCTGGTGTCCATGGTAGTCACTCTGACCAGGCTGGTGTCCATGGTAGTCACTCTGACCGGGCTGGTGTCCATAGTAATCACTCTGACCGGGCTGGTGTCCATGGTAATCACTCTGACCAGGCTGGTGTCCATGGTATCACTCTGACCAGGCTGGTGTCCATGGTAATCACTCACCGGGCTGGTGTCCTGACCAGGCTGGTGTCCATGGTATCACTCTCAGGCTGGTGTCCTGTCACCTGACCAGGCTGGTGTCCATGGTATTCACTCTGACCGGGCTGGTGTCCATGGTAATCACTCTGACCAGGCTGGTGTCCATGGTAATCACTCTGACCGGGCTGGTGTCCATGGTATTCACTCTGACCAGGCTGGTGTCCATGGTAATCACTCTGACCGGGCTGGTGTCCATGGTAGTCACTCTGACCAGGCTGGTGTCCATGGTAATCACTCTGACCAGGCTGGTGTCCATGGTAGTCACTCTGACCAGGCTGGTGTCCATGGTAGTCACTCTGACCGGGCTGGTGTCCATAGTAATCACTCTGACCGGGCTGGTGTCCATGGTATTCACTCTGACCAGGCTGGTGTCCATGGTAATCACTCTGACCGGGCTGGTGTCCATGGTAGTCACTCTGACCGGGCTGGTGTCCATGGTAATCACTCTGACCAGGCTGGTGTCCATGGTAATCACTCTGACCGGGCTGGTGTCCATGGTAATCACTCTAGGCTGGTGTCCATAGTAATCACTCTGACCGGGCTGGTGTCCATGGTAATCACTCTGACCAGGCTGGTGTCCATGGTAATCACTCTGACCAGGCTGGTGTCCATGGTAGTCACTCTGACCAGGCTGGTGTCCATGGTATTCACTCTGACCGGGCTGGTGTCCATGGTATTCACTCTGACCGGGCTGGTGTCCATAGTAATCACTCTGACCGGGCTGGTGTCCATGGTAGTCACTCTGACCGGGCTGGTGTCCATGGTAATCACTCTGACCAGGCTGGTGTCCATGGTAGTCACTCTGACCAGGCTGGTGTCCATGGTATTCACTCTGACCGGGCTGGTGTCCATGGTATTCACTCTGACCAGGCTGGTGTCCATGGTATTCACTCTGACGGGCTGGTGGCTGGTGTCCATGGTATTCACTCTGACCAGGCTGGTGTCCATGGTAATCACTCTGACCAGGCTGGTGTCCATGGTAATCACTCTGACCGGGCTGGTGTCCATGGTAATCACTCTGACCGGGCTGGTGTCCTGACCTGACCGGGCTGGTGTCCATAGTAATCACTCTGACCGGGCTGGTGTCCATAGTAATCACTCTGACCGGGCTGGTGTCCATAGTAATCACTCTGACCGGGCTGGTGTCCATGGTAGTCACTCTGACCAGGCTGGTGTCCATGGTAATCACTCTGACCAGGCTGGTGTCCATGGTAGTCACTCTGACCGGGCTGGTGTCCATGGTATTCACTCTGACCGGGCTGGTGTCCATGGTAATCACTCTGACCGGGCTGGTGTCCATGGTAATCACTCTGACCGGGCTGGTGTCCATGGTATTCACTCTGACCAGGCTGGTGTGTCCACCGGGCTGTGTCCATGCTAGTCACTCTGACCAGGCTGGTGTCCATGGTAATCACTCTGACCAGGCTGGTGTCCATGGTAGTCACTCTGACCGGGCTGGTGTCCATGGTAATCACTCTGACCGGGCTGGTGTCCATAGTAATCACTCTGACCGGGCTGGTGTCCATGCTAGTCACTCTGACCAGGCTGGTGTCCATGGTAATCACTCTGACCAGGCTGGTGTCCATGGTAGTCACTCTGACCAGGCTGGTGTCCATGGTAATCACTCTGACCAGGCTGGTGTCCATGGTATTCACTCTGACCAGGCTGGTGTCCATGGTATTCACTCTGACCAGGCTGGTGTCCATGGTAGTCACTCTGACCAGGCTGGTGTCCATGGTATTCACTCTGACCGGGCTGGTGTCCATGGTAATCACTCTGACCAGGCTGGTGTCCATGGTAGTCACTCTGACCAGGCTGGTGTCCATGGTAGTCACTCTGACCGGGCTGGTGTCCATAGTAATCACTCTGACCGGGCTGGTGTCCATAGTAATCACTCTGACCGGGCTGGTGTCCATGCTAGTCACTCTGACCAGGCTGGTGTCCTGACCAGGCTGGTGTCCATGGTGTCACTCTGACCAGGCTGGTGTCCATGGTATTCACTCTGACCAGGCTGGTGTCCATGGTATTCACTCTGACCAGGCTGGTGTCCATGGTAGTCATGACCAGGGCTGGTGTCCTCACTCTGACCAGGCTGGTGTCCATGGTAGTCACTCTGACCAGGCTGGTGTCCATGGTATTCACCTGACCGGGCTGGTGTCCATGGTAATCACTCTGACCAGGCTGGTGTCCATGGTAATCACTCTGACCGGGCTGGTGTCCATGGTAGTCACTCTGACCGGGCTGGTGTCCATGGTAATCACTCTGACCAGGCTGGTGTCCATGGTAATCACTCTGACCGGGCTGGTGTCCATGGTAATCACTCTGACCAGGCTGGTGTCCATAGTAATCACTCTGACCGGGCTGGTGTCCATGGTAATCACTCTGACCAGGCTGGTGTCCATGGTAATCACTCTGACCAGGCTGGTGTCCATGGTATTCACTCTGACCGGGCTGGTGTCCATGGTAATCACTCTGACCGGGCTGGTGTCCATGGTAATCACTCTGACCGGGCTGGTGTCCATGGTATTCACTCTGACCGGGCTGGTGTCCATGGTAATCACTCTGACCAGGCTGGTGTCCATGGTAATCACTCTGACCGGGCTGGTGTCCATGGTATTCACTCTGACCAGGCTGGTGTCCATAGTAATCACTCTGACCGGGCTGGTGTCCATGCTAGTCACTCTGACCAGGCTGGTGTCCATGGTAATCACTCTGACCAGGCTGGTGTCCATGGTAATCACTCTGACCGGGCTGGTGTCCATGGTAGTCACTCTGACCGGGCTGGTGTCCATGGTAATCACTCTGACGAGGCTGGTGTCCATAGTAATCACTCTGACCGGGCTGGTGTCCATGGTAGTCACTCTGACCGGGCTGGTGTCCATGGTAATCACTCTGACCAGGCTGGTGTCCATGGTAATCACTCTGACCGGGCTGGTGTCCATGGTAATCACTCTGACCAGGCTGGTGTCCATAGTAATCACTCTGACCGGGCTGGTGTCCATGGTACTCTGACCAGGCTGGTGTCCTGATCAGGCTGGTGTCCATGGTAGTCACTCTGACCAGGCTGGTGTCCATGGTATTCACTCTGACCAGGCTGGTGTCCATGGTAATCACTCTGACCGGGCTGGTGTCCATGGTAATCACTCTGACCGGGCTGGTGTCCATGGTATTCACTCTGACCAGGCTGGTGTCCATAGTAATCACTCTGACCGGGCTGGTGTCCATGCTAGTCACTCTGACCAGGCTGGTGTCCATGGTAGTCACTCTGACCAGGCTGGTGTCCATGGTAGTCACTCTGACCGGGCTGGTGTCCATGGTATTCACTCTGACCGGGCTGGTGTCCATGGTAATCACTCTGACGAGGCTGGTGTCCATGGTAATCACTCTGACCGGGCTGGTGTCCATGGTAGTCACTCTGACCAGGCTGGTGTCCATGGTAATCACTCTGACCAGGCTGGTGTCCATGGTAGTCACTCTGACCAGGCTGGTGTCCATGGTATTCACTCTGACCGGGCTGGTGTCCATGGTAATCACTCTGACCAGGCTGGTGTCCATGGTAATCACTCTGACCGGGCTGGTGTCCATGGTATTCACTCTGACCAGGCTGGTGTCCATAGTAATCACTCTGACCGGGCTGGTGTCCATGTCACTCTGACCAGGCTGGTGTCCATGGTAATCACTCTGACCAGGCTGGTGTCCATGGTAGTCACTCTGACCAGGCTGGTGTCCTCACTCTGACCGGGCTGGTGTGTCATGACCGGGCTGGTGTCCATGGTAATCACTCTGACCAGGCTGGTGTCCATGGTAATCACTCTGACCGGGCTGGTGTCCATGGTAATCACTCTGACCAGGCTGGTGTCCATGGTAATCACTCTGACCAGGCTGGTGTCCATGGTAATCACTCTGACCAGGCTGGTGTCCATGGTAATCACTCTGACCAGGCTGGTGTCCATGGTAATCACTCTGACCGGGCTGGTGTCCATGGTAATCACTCTGACCAGGCTGGTGTCCATGGTAATCACTCTGACCAGGCTGGTGTCCATGGTAATCACTCTGACCAGGCTGGTGTCCATGGTAGTCACTCTGACCAGGCTGGTGTCCATGGTATTCACTCTGACCGGGCTGGTGTCCATGGTATTCACTCTGACCAGGCTGGTGTCCATGGTAATCACTGGTGTCCTGACCTGACCAGGCTGGTGTCCATGGTATTCACTCTGACCAGGCTGGTGTCCATGGTAATCACTCTGACCAGGCTGGTGTCCATGGTATCACTCTGACCGGGCTGGTGTCCATGGTAATCACTCTGACCGGGCTGGTGTCCATGGTAATCACTCTGACCGGGCTGGTGTCCATGGTAATCACTCTGACCGGGCTGGTGTCCATGGTAATCACTCTGACCAGGCTGGTGTCCATAGTAATCACTCTGACCGGGCTGGTGTCCATGGTAATCACTCTGACCAGGCTGGTGTCCATGGTAATCACTCTGACCAGGCTGGTGTCCATGGTAGTCACTCTGACCGGGCTGGTGTCCATGGTATTCACTCTGACCGGGCTGGTGTCCATGGTAATCACTCTGACCGGGCTGGTGTCCATGGTATTCACTCTGACCGGGCTGGTGTCCATGGTATTCACTCTGACCGGGCTGGTGTCCATGGTAATCACTCTGACCAGGCTGGTGTCCATGGTAATCACTCTGACCGGGCTGGTGTCCATGGTATTCACTCTGACCAGGCTGGTGTCCATAGTAATCACTCTGACCGGGCTGGTGTCCATGGTAGTCACTCTGACCAGGCTGGTGTCCATGGTATCACTCTGACCAGGCTGGTGTCCATGGTGTCACTCTGACCGGGCTGGTGTCCACCGGGCTGGTGTCCATAGTAATCACTCTGACCGGGCTGGTGTCCATGGTAATCACTCTGACCGGGCTGGTGTCCATGGTATCACTCTGACCAGGCTGGTGTCCATGGTAATCACTCTGACCAGGCTGGTGCTGGTGTCCAGGCTGGTGTCCATGGTAGTCACTCTGACCAGGCTGGTGTCCATGGTATTCACTCTGACCGGGCTGGTGTCCATGGTAATCACTCTGACCGGGCTGGTGTCCATGGTAGTCACTCTGACCGGGCTGGTGTCCATGGTAATCACTCTGACCAGGCTGGTGTCCATGGTAATCACTCTGACCGGGCTGGTGTCCTGGTATTCACCGGGCTGGTGTCCATGGTAATCACTCTGACCAGGCTGGTGTCCATGGTAATCACTCTGACCGGGCTGGTGTCCATGGTAATCACTCTGACCAGGCTGGTGTCCATGGTAATCACTCTGACCAGGCTGGTGTCCATGGTAATCACTCTGACCAGGCTGGTGTCCATGGTATTCACTCTGACCGGGCTGGTGTCCATGGTAATCACTCTGACCGGGCTGGTGTCCATGGTATTCACTCTGACCAGGCTGGTGTCCATGGTAATCACTCTCAGGCTGGTGTCCTGACCAGGCTGGTGTCCATGGTAGTCACTCTGACCAGGCTGGTGTCCATGGTAATCACTCTGACCGGGCTGGTGTCCCTGACCAGGCTGGTGTCCATGGTGTCACTCTGACCAGGCTGGTGTCCATGGTAGTCACTCTGACCAGGCTGGTGTCCATGGTAATCACTCTGACCAGGCTGGTGTCCATGGTAGTCACTCTGACCAGGCTGGTGTCCATGGTAATCACTCTGACCGGGCTGGTGTCCATAGTAATCACTCTGACCGGGCTGGTGTCCATAGTAATCACTCTGACCGGGCTGGTGTCCATGCTAGTCACTCTGACCAGGCTGGTGTCCATGGTAATCACTCTGACCAGGCTGGGTCCTGGTGTCCACCAGGCTGGTGTCCATGGTAGTCACTCTGACCAGGCTGGTGTCCATGGTATTCACTCTGACCGGGCTGGTGTCCATGGTATTCACTCTGACCAGGCTGGTGTCCATGGTAGTCACTCTGACCAGGCCTGGTGTCCATGGTATTCACTCTGACCGGGCTGGTGTCCATGGTAATCACTCTGACCAGGCTGGTGTCCATGGTAATCACTCTGACCGGGCTGGTGCTGGTGTCCACCGGGCTGGTGTCCATGGTAATCACTCTGACCAGGCTGGTGTCCATGGTAATCACTCTGACCGGGCTGGTGTCCATGGTAATCACTCTGACCGGGCTGGTGTAATCACTCTGACCAGGCTGGTGTCCATGGTAATCACTCTGACCGGGCTGGTGTCCATGGTAATCACTCTGACCAGGCTGGTGTCCATGGTAGTCACTCTGACCGGGCTGGTGTCCATGGTAATCACTCTGACCAGGCTGGTGTCCATGGTAATCACTCTGACCAGGCTGGTGTCCATGGTAGTCACTCTGACCGGGCTGGTGTCCATGGTAATCACTCTGACCAGGCTGGTGTCCATAGTAATCACTCTGACCGGGCTGGTGTCCATGGTAGTCACTCCCAGGCTGGTGTCCATGGTAATCACTCTGACCAGGCTGGTGTCCATGGTAGTCACTCTGACCAGGCTGGTGTCCATGGTAGTCACTCTGACCGGGCTGGTGTCCATGGTAATCACTCTGACCAGGCTGGTGTCCATGGTAATCACTCTGACCGGGCTGGTGTCCATGGTAGTCACTCTGACCGGGCTGGTGTCCATGGTAATCACTCTGACGAGGCTGGTGTCCATAGTAATCACTCTGACCGGGCTGGTGTCCATGGTAATCACTCTGACCAGGCTGGTGTCCATAGTAATCACTCTGACCGGGCTGGTGTCCATGGTAGTCACTCTGACCAGGCTGGTGTCCATGGTAATCACTCTGACCAGGCTGGTGTCCATGGTAGTCACTCTGACCAGGCTGGTGTCCATGGTATTCACTCTGACCGGGCTGGTGTCCATGGTATTCACTCTGACCGGGCTGGTGTCCATAGTAATCACTCTGACCGGGCTGGTGTCCATGGTAGTCACTCTGACCGGGCTGGTGTCCATGGTAATCACTCTGACCAGGCTGGTGTCCATGGTATTCACTCTGACCAGGCTGGTGTCCATGGTATTCACTCTGACCAGGCTGGTGTCCATGGTATTCACTCTGACCAGGCTGGTGTCCATGGTATTCACTCTGACCAGGCTGGTGTCCATGGTAATCACTCTGACCAGGCTGGTGTCCATGGTATTCACTCTGACCAGGCTGGTGTCCATGGTAATCACTCTGACCAGGCTGGTGTCCATGGTATTCACTCTGACCAGGCTGGTGTCCATGGTAATCACTCTGACCAGGCTGGTGTCCATGGTATTCACTCTGACCGGGCTGGTGTCCATAGTAATCACTCTGACCGGGCTGGTGTCCATAGTAATCACTCTGACCGGGCTGGTGTCCATAGTAATCACTCTGACCGGGCTGGTGTCCATGCTAGTCACTCTGACCAGGCTGGTGTCCATGGTAATCACTCTGACCAGGCTGGTGTCCATGTCACCTGACCGGGCTGGTGTCCATGGTATTCACTCTGACCGGGCTGGTGTCCATGGTAATCACTCTGACCGGGCTGGTGTCCATGGTAATCACTCTGACCGGGCTGGTGTCCATGGTATTCACTCTGACCAGGCTGGTGTCCATGGTAATCACTCTGACCGGGCTGGTGTCCATGGTATCACTCTGACCAGGCTGGTGTCCCATCTGACCAGGCTGGTGTCCATGGTATCACTCTGACCAGGCTGGTGTCCATGGTAATCACTCTGACCGGGCTGGTGTCCATAGTAATCACTCTGACCGGGCTGGTGTCCATAGTAATCACTCTGACCGGGCTGGTGTCCATGGTACTCTCAGGCTGGTGTCCATGGTAATCACTCTGACCAGGCTGGTGTCCATGGTAGTCACTCTGACCAGGCTGGTGTCCATGGTAGTCACTCTGACCAGGCTGGTGTCCATGGTATTCACTCTGACCGGGCTGGTGTCCATGGTATTCACTCTGACCAGGCTGGTGTCCATGGTAGTCACTCTGACCAGGCTGGTGTCCATGGTATTCACTCTGACCAGGCTGGTGTCCATGGTGTCCTCTGACCAGGCTGGTGTCCATGGTAGTCACTCTGACCAGGCTGGTGTCCTGGTGTCCACCGGGCTGGTGTCCATGGTAATCACTCTGACCGGGCTGGTGTCCATAGTAATCACTCTGACCGGGCTGGTGTCCATGGTAGTCACTCTGACCAGGCTGGTGTCCATGGTAATCACTCTGACCAGGCTGGTGTCCATGGTATCACTCTGACCAGGCTGGTGTCCATGGTAATCACTCTGACCGGGCTGGTGTATTCACTCTGACCAGGCTGGTGTCCATGGTAGTCACTCTGACCAGGCTGGTGTCCATGGTATTCACTCTGACCGGGCTGGTGTCCATGGTAATCACTCTGACCAGGCTGGTGTCCATGGTAATCACTCTGGCTGGTGTCCATGGTATTCACTCTGACCGGGCTGGTGTCCATGGTAATCACTCTGACCAGGCTGGTGTCCATGGTAATCACTCTGACCGGGCTGGTGTCCATCACTCTGACCGGGGTAATCACTCTGACCAGGCTGGTGTCCATAGTAATCACTCTGACCGGGCTGGTGTCCATGGTATTCACTCTGACCAGGCTGGTGTCCATAGTAATCACTCTGACCGGGCTGGTGTCCATGGTAGTCACTCTGACCAGGCTGGTGTCCATGGTAATCACTCTGACCAGGCTGGTGTCCATGGTATTCACTCTGACCGGGCTGGTGTCCATGGTAATCACTCTGACCGGGCTGGTGTCCATGGTATTCACTCTGACCGGGCTGGTGTCCATGGTATTCACTCTGACCGGGCTGGTGTCCATGGTAATCACTCTGACCAGGCTGGTGTCCATGGTAATCACTCTGACCGGGCTGGTGTCCATGGTATTCACTCTGACCAGGCTGGTGTCCATAGTAATCACTCTGACCGGGCTGGTGTCCATGGTAGTCACTCTGACCAGGCTGGTGTCCATGGTAATCACTCTGACCAGGCTGGTGTCCATGGTAATCACTCTGACCGGGCTGGTGTCCATGGTAGTCACTCTGACCAGGCTGGTGTCCATGGTAATCACTCTGACCAGGCTGGTGTCCATGGTAATCACTCTGACCGGGCTGGTGTCCATGGTAATCACTCTGACCGGGCTGGTGTCCATGGTAATCACTCTGACCAGGCTGGTGTCCATGGTAATCACTCTGACCGGGCTGGTGTCCATGGTAATCACTCTGACCAGGCTGGTGTCACCTGACCGGGCTGGTGTCCATGGTAGTCACTCTGACCAGGCTGGTGTCCATGGTAATCACTCTGACCAGGCTGGTGTCCATGGTAGTCACTCTGACCAGGCTGGTGTCCATGGTATTCACTCTGACCGGGCTGGTGTCCATGTGACCAGGCTGGTGTCCATGGTAATCACTCTGACCGGGCTGGTGTCCATGGTATTCACTCTGACCGGGCTGGTGTCCACCAGGCTGGTGTAGTCACTCTGACCAGGCTGGTGTCCATGGTAATCACTCTGACCAGGCTGGTGTCCATGGTAGTCACTCTGACCAGGCTGGTGTCCATGGTAGTCACTCTGACCGGGCTGGTGTCCATGGTAATCACTCTGACCGGGCTGGTGTCCATAGTAATCACTCTGACCGGGCTGGTGTCCATGGTAGTCACTCTGACCAGGCTGGTGTCCATGGTAATCACTCTGACCAGGCTGGTGTCCATGGTAATCACTCTGACCAGGCTGGTGTCCATGGTATCACTCTGACCAGGCTGGTGTCCATGTTAGTCACTCTGACCAGGCTGGTGACCATGGTATTCACTCTGACCGGGCTGGTGTCCATGGTAATCACTCTGACCAGGCTGGTGTCCATGGTAATCACTCTGACCGGGCTGGTGTCCATGGTATTCACTCTGACCAGGCTGGTGTGTCCTGACCGGGCTGGTGTCCATGGTAGTCACTCTGACCAGGCTGGTGTCCATGGTAATCACTCTGACCAGGCTGGTGTCCATGGTAATCACTCTGACCAGGCTGGTGTCCATGGTAATCACTCTGACCGGGCTGGTGTCCATGGTAATCACTCTGACCGGGCTGGTGTCCATGGTAATCACTCTGACCAGGCTGGTGTCCATAGTAATCACTCTGACCGGGCTGGTGTCCATGGTAGTCACTCTGACCGGGCTGGTGTCCATGGTAATCACTCTGACGAGGCTCCTGACCTGAGGCTGGTGTCCATGGTAATCACTCTGACCAGGCTGGTGTCCATAGTAATCACTCTGACCGGGCTGTCCATGGTAGTCACTCTGACCAGGCTGGTGTCCATGGTAATCACTCTGACCAGGCTGGTGTCCATGGTAGTCACTCTGACCAGGCTGGTGTCCATGGTATTCACTCTGACCGGGCTGGTGTCCATGGTATTCACTCTGACCGGGCTGGTGTCCATAGTAATCACTCTGACCGGGCTGGTGTCCATAGTCACTCTGACCGGGCTGGTGTCCATGGTAATCACTCTGACCAGGCTGGTGTCCATGGTAGTCACTCTGACCAGGCTGGTGTCCATGGTAGTCACTCTGACCGGGCTGGTGTCCATGGTATTCACTCTGACCAGGCTGGTGTCCATGGTATTCACTCTGACCGGGCTGGTGTCCATGGTAATCACTCTGACCAGGCTGGTGTCCATGGTATTCACTCTGACCAGGCTGGTGTCCATGGTAATCACTCTGACCAGGCTGGTGTCCATGGTATTCACTCTGACCGGGCTGGTGTCCATGGTAATCACTCTGACCGGGCTGGTGTCCATGGTATTCACTCTGACCGGGCTGGTGTCCATAGTAATCACTCTGACCGGGCTGGTGTCCATAGTAATCACTCTGACCGGGCTGGTGTCCATAGTAATCACTCTGACCGGGCTGGTGTCCATGCTAGTCACTCTGACCAGGCTGGTGTCCATGGTAATCACTCTGACCAGGCTGGTGTCCATGGTAGTCACTCTGACCGGGCTGGTGTCCATGGTATTCACTCTGACCGGGCTGGTGTCCATGGTAATCACTCTGACCGGGCTGGTGTCCATGGTATTCACTCTGACCGGGCTGGTGTCCATGGTATTCACTCTGACCGGGCTGGTGTCCATGGTAGTCACTCTGACCAGGCTGGTGTCCATGGTAATCACTCTGACCGGGCTGGTGTCCATGGTATTCACTCTGACCAGGCTGGTGTCCATAGTAATCACTCTGACCGGGCTGGTGTCCATGCTAGTCACTCTGACCAGGCTGGTGTCCATGGTAATCACTCTGACCAGGCTGGTGTCCATGGTAGTCACTCTGACCGGGCTGGTGTGTAGTCACTCTGACTGGGCTGGTGTCCATAGTAATCACTCTGACCGGGCTGGTGTCCATAGTAATCACTCTGACCGGGCTGGTGTCCATGCTAGTCACTCTGACCAGGCTGGTGTCCATGGTAATCACTCTGACCAGGCTGGTGTCCATGGTAGTCACTCTGACCAGGCTGGTGTCCATGGTAGTCACTCTGACCAGGCTGGTGTCCATGGTATTCACTCTGACCGGGCTGGTGTCCATGGTATTCACTCTGACCAGGCTGGTGTCCATGGTATTCACTCTGACCGGGCTGGTGTCCATGGTAATCACTCTGACCAGGCTGGTGTCCATGGTAATCACTCTGACCGGGCTGGTGTCCATGGTAGTCACTCTGACCGGGCTGGTGTCCATGGTAATCACTCTGACGAGGCTGGTGTCCATAGTAATCACTCTGACCGGGCTGGTGTCCATGGTATTCACTCTGACCAGGCTGGTGTCCATGGTATTCACTCACCGGGCTGGTGTCCTGACCGGGCTGGTGTCCATGGTATTCACTCTGACCGGGCTGGTGTCCATGGTAATCACTCTGACCGGGCTGGTGTCCATGGTAATCACTCTGACCAGGCTGGTGTCCATAGTAATCACTCTGACCGGGCTGGTGTCCATGGTAGTCACTCTGACCAGGCTGGTGTCCATGGTAATCACTCTGACCAGGCTGGTGTCCATGGTAGTCACTCTGACCAGGCTGGTGTCCATGGTAATCACTCTGACCGGGCTGGTGTCCATGGTAATCACTCTGACCAGGGCTGGTGTCCAGGCTGGTGTCCATGGTAGTCACTCTGACCAGGCTGGTGTCCATGGGTCACTCTGACCAGGCTGGTGTCCATGGTAGTCACTCTGACCAGGCTGGTGTCCATGGTATTCACTCTGACCGGGCTGGTGTCCATGGTATTCACTCTGACCAGGCTGGTGTCCATGGTAGTCACTCTGACCAGGCTGGTGTCCATGGTATTCACTCTGACCGGGCTGGTGTCCATGGTAATCACTCTGACCAGGCTGGTGTCCATGGTAGTCACTCTGACCGGGCTGGTGTCCATGGTAATCACTCTGACCGGGCTGGTGTCCATGGTAATCACTCTGACCGGGCTGGTGTCCATAGTAATCACTCTGACCGGGCTGGTGTCCATGCTAGTCACTCTGACCAGGCTGGTGTCCATGGTAATCACTCTGACCAGGCTGGTGTCCATGGTAGTCACTCTGACCAGGCTGGTGTCCATGGTAGTCACTCTGACCAGGCTGGTGTCCATGGTATTCACTCTGACCGGGCTGGTGTCCATGGTATTCACTCTGACCAGGCTGGTGTCCATGGTAGTCACTCTGACCAGGCTGGTGTCCATGGTATTCACTCTGACCGGGCTGGTGTCCATGGTAATCACTCTGACCAGGCTGGTGTCCATGGTAATCACTCTGACCGGGCTGGTGTCCATGGTATTCACTCTGACCGGGCTGGTGTCCATGGTAATCACTCTGACCAGGCTGGTGTCCATGGTAATCACTCTGACCGGGCTGGTGTCCATGGTAGTCACTCTGACCGGGCTGGTGTCCATGGTAATCACTCTGACCGGGCTGGTGTCCATGGTAATCACTCTGACCGGGCTGGTGTCCATGGTATCACTCTGACGAGGCTGGTGTCCTGTAATCACTCTGACCGGGCTGGTGTCCATGGTAATCACTCTGACCAGGCTGGTGTCCATGGTAATCACTCTGTCACCTGACCAGGCTGGTGTCCATGGTAATCACTCTGACCAGGCTGGTGTCCATGGTAGTCACTCTGACCAGGCTGGTGTCCATGGTATTCACTCTGACCAGGCTGGTGTCCATGGTCCTGACCGGGCTGGTGTCCATGGTAATCACTCTGACCGGGCTGGTGTCCATGGTATTCACTCTGACCGGGCTGGTGTCCATGGTACCAGGCTGGTGTCACTCTGACCGGGCTGGTGTCCATGGTAGTCACTCTGACCAGGCTGGTGTCCATGGTAATCACTCTGACCAGGCTGGTGTCCATGGTAATCACTCTGACCAGGCTGGTGTCCATGGTAGTCACTCTGACCGGGCTGGTGTCCATGGTATCACTCTGACCAGGCTGGTGTCCATGGTAATCACTCTGACCGGGCTGGTGTCCATGGTAATCACTCTGACCGGGCTGGTGTCCATGGTGACCGGGCTGGTGTCACTCTGACCGGGCTGGTGTCCATGGTAATCACTCTGACCGGGCTGGTGTCCATGGTAGTCACTCTGACCAGGCTGGTGTCCATGGTAATCACTCTGACCGGGCTGGTGTCCATGGTAGTCACTCTGACCAGGCTGGTGTCCATGGTAATCACTCTGACCAGGCTGGTGTCCTGGTAATCACTCTGACCAGGCTGGTGTCCATGGTAATCACTCTGACCAGGCTGGTGTCCATGGTATTCACTCTGACCGGGCTGGTGTCCATGGTAATCACTCTGACCGGGCTGGTGTCCATGGTATTCACTCTGACCGGGCTGGTGTCCATGGTAATCACTCTGACCAGGCTGGTGTCCATGGTAATCACTCTGACCGGGCTGGTGTCCATGGTAATCACTCTGACCGGGCTGGTGTCCATGGTAATCACTCTGACCGGGCTGGTGTCCATGGTAGTCACTCTGACCAGGCTGGTGTCCATGGTAATCACTCTGACCAGGCTGGTGTCCATGGTAATCACTCTGACCAGGCTGGTGTCCATGGTAGTCACTCTGACCAGGCTGGTGTCCATGGTATCACTCTGACCGGGCTGGTGTCCATGGTAATCACTCTGACCGGGCTGGTGTCCATGGTATTCACTCACCGGGCTGGTGTCCTGACCTGAGGCTGGTGTCCATGGTATTCACTCTGACCGGGCTGGTGTCCATGTCACCTGACCGGGCTGGTGTCCATGGTATTCACTCTGACCAGGCTGGTGTCCATGGTAATCACTCTGACCGGGCTGGTGTCCATCTAGTCACTCTGACCAGGCTGGTGTCCATGGTGTAATCACTCTGACCAGGCTGGTGTCCATGGTATTCACTCTGACCGGGCTGGTGTCCATGGTAATCACTCTGACCAGGCTGGTGTCCATGGTAGTCACTCTGACCAGGCTGGTGTCCATGGTAATCACTCTGACCAGGCTGGTGTCCATGGTAATCACTCTGACCGGGCTGGTGTCCATGACCAGGCTGGTGTCCAATCACTCTGACCGGGCTGGTGTCCATGGTATTCACTCTGACCAGGCTGGTGTCCATGGTAATCACTCTGACCAGGCTGGTGTCCATGGTAGTCACCTGACCAGGCTGGTGTCCATGGTAATCACTCTGACCGGGCTGGTGTCCATAGTAATCACTCTGACCGGGCTGGTGTCCATAGTAATCACTCTGACCGGGCTGGTGTCCATGCTAGTCACTCTGACCAGGCTGGTGTCCATGGTAATCACTCTGACCAGGCTGGTGTCCATGGTAGTCACTCTCAGGCTGGTGTCCTGACCTGACCAGGCTGGTGTCCATGGTATTCACTCTGACCGGGCTGGTGTCCATGGTAATCACTCTGACCTGGTGCTGGTGTCCATGGTAATCACTCTGACCAGGCTGGTGTCCATGGTAATCACTCTGACCAGGCTGGTGTCCATGGTAATCACTCTGACCGGGCTGGTGTCCATGGTAGTCACTCTGACCGGGCTGGTGTCCATGGTAATCACTCTGACCGGGCTGGTGTCCATGGTAATCACTCTGACCGGGCTGGTGTCCATGGTAATCACTCTGACCAGGCTGGTGTCCATGGTAATCACTCTGACCGGGCTGGTGTCCATGGTAGTCACTCTGACCAGGCTGGTGTCCATGGTAATCACTCTGACCAGGCTGGTGTCCATGGTATCACTCTGACCGGGCTGGTGTCCATGGTATTCACTCTGACCGGGCTGGTGTCCATGGTATTCATCACCGGGCTGGTGTCCATGTAATCACTCTGACCGGGCTGGTGTCCATGGTATTCACTCTGACCGGGCTGGTGTCCACCGGGCTGGTGTCCATGGTAATCACTCTGACCAGGCTGGTGTCCATGGTAATCACTCTGACCGGGCTGGTGTCCATGGTATCACTCTGACCAGGCTGGTGTCCATGGTAATCACTCTGACCAGGCTGGTGTCCATGGTAGTCACTCTGACCGGGCTGGTGTCCATGGTAATCACTCTGACCAGGCTGGTGTCCATGGTAATCACTCTGACCGGGCTGGTGTCCATGGTAATCACTCTGACCAGGCTGGTGTCCATGGTAATCACTCTGACCGGGCTGGTGTCCACTCTGACCAGGCTGACCATGGGGCTGGTGTCCATGGTAGTCACTCTGACCAGGCTGGTGTCCATGGTAATCACTCTGACCGGGCTGGTGTCCATGGTAATCACTCTGACCGGGCTGGTGTCCATGGTATTCACTCTGACCAGGCTGGTGTCCATGGTAATCACTCTGACCAGGCTGGTGTCCTCACCTGACCAGGCTGGTGTCCATGGTATTCACTCTGACCAGGCTGGTGTCCATGGTATCACTCTGACCGGGCTGGTGTCCATGGTATTCACTCTGACCAGGCTGGTGTCCATGGTAATCACTCTGACCAGGCTGGTGTCCATGGTATTCACTCTGACCGGGCTGGTGTCCATGGTAATCACTCTGAGGCTGGTGTCCATGGTAGTCACTCTGGGCTGGTGTCCATGGTAGTCATCACCGGGCTCCTGACCGGGCTGGTGTCCATAGTAATCACTCTGACCGGGCTGGTGTCCATGCTAGTCACTCTGACCAGGCTGGTGTCCATGGTAATCACTCTGACCAGGCTGGTGTCCATGGTAGTCACTCTGACCAGGCTGGTGTCCATGGTAGTCACTCTGACCAGGCTGGTGTCCATGGTAATCACTCTGACCGGGCTGGTGTCCATGGTATTCACTCTGACCAGGCTGGTGTCCATGGTGTCACCTGACCAGGCTGGTGTCCATGGTATTCACTCTGACCAGGCTGGTGTCCATGTCCAGGCTGGTGTCCATGGTAATCACTCTGACCGGGCTGGTGTCCATGGTATTCACTCTGACCGGGCTGGTGTCCATGGTAATCACTCTGACCAGGCTGGTGTCCATGGTAATCACTCTGACCGGGCTGGTGTCCATGGTAGTCACTCTGACCGGGCTGGTGTCCATGGTAATCACTCTGACCAGGCTGGTGTCCATGGTAATCACTCTGACCGGGCTGGTGTCCATGGTAATCACTCTGACCGGGCTGGTGTCCATGGTAATCACTCTGACCGGGCTGGTGTCCATGGTAGTCACTCTGACCAGGCTGGTGTCCATGGTAATCACTCTGACCAGGCTGGTGTCCATGGTAGTCACTCTGACCAGGCTGGTGTCCATGGTATTCACTCTGACCGGGCTGGTGTCCATGGTATTCACTCTGACCGGGCTGGTGTCCATAGTAATCACTCTGACCGGGCTGGTGTCCATGCTAGTCACTCTGACCGGGCTGGTGTCCATGGTAATCACTCTGACCAGGCTGGTGTCCATGGTAGTCACTCTGACCAGGCTGGTGTCCATGGTATTCACTCTGACCGGGCTGGTGTCCATGGTATTCACTCTGACCAGGCTGGTGTCCATGGTATTCACTCTGACCGGGCTGGTGTCCATAGTAATCACTCTGACCAGGCTGGTGTCCATGGTATTCACTCTGACCAGGCTGGTGTCCATGGTAATCACTCTGACCAGGCTGGTGTCCATGGTAGTCACTCTGACCGGGCTGGTGTCCATGGTAATCACTCTGACCGGGCTGGTGTCCATGGTATTCACTCTGACCGGGCTGGTGTCCATAGTAATCACTCTGACCGGGCTGGTGTCCATAGTAATCACTCTGACCGGGCTGGTGTCCATAGTAATCACTCTGACCGGGCTGGTGTCCATGCTAGTCACTCTGACCAGGCTGGTGTCCATGGTAATCACTCTGACCAGGCTGGTGTCCATGGTAGTCTGACCGGGCTGGTGTCCATGGTATTCCTCTGACCGGGCTGGTGTCCATGGTATCACTCTCGGGCTGGTGTCCATGGTATTCACCTGACCGGGCTGGTGTCCATGGTAATCACTCTGACCGGGCTGGTGTCCATGGTAATCACTCTGACCAGGCTGGTGTCCATGGTAATCACTCTGACCGGGCTGGTGTCCATGGTATTCACTCTGACCAGGCTGGTGTCCATGGTAGTCACTCTGACCAGGCTGGTGTCCATGGTATTCACTCTGACCAGGCTGGTGTCCATGGTAATCACTCTGACCAGGCTGGTGTCCATGGTAGTCACTCTGACCAGGCTGGTGTCCATGGTAGTCACTCTGACCGGGCTGGTGTCCATAGTAATCACTCTGACCGGGCTGGTGTCCATAGTAATCACTCTGACCGGGCTGGTGTCCATGGTAGTCACTCTGACCAGGCTGGTGTCCATGGTAATCACTCTGACCAGGCTGGTGTCCATGGTAGTCACTCTGACCAGGCTGGTGTCCATGGTAGTCACTCTGACCAGGCTGGTGTCCATGGTATTCACTCTGACCGGGCTGGTGTCCATGGTATTCACTCTGACCGGGCTGGTGTCCATGGTAGTCACTCTGACCGGGCTGGTGTCCATGGTATTCACTCTGACCGGGCTGGTGTCCATGGTAATCACTCTGACCAGGCTGGTGTCCATGGTAATCACTCTGACCGGGCTGGTGTCCATGGTAATCACTCTGACCGGGCTGGTGTCCATGGTAATCACTCAGGCTGGTGTCCATGGTAATCACTCTGACCGGGCTGGTGTCCATGGTATTCACTCTGACCGGGCTGGTGTCCATGGTAATCACTCTGACCAGGCTGGTGTCCATGGTAATCACTCTGACCGGGCTGGTGTCCATGGTAATCACTCTGACCGGGCTGGTGTCCTGTAATCACTCTGACCAGGCTGGTGTCCATGGTATCACTCACCGGGCTGGTGTCCTAATCACTGACCAGGCTGGTGTCCATGGTAATCACTCTGACCAGGCTGGTGTCCATGGTAGTCACTCTGACCAGGCTGGTGTGACCGGGCTGGTGTCCATGGTATTCACTCTGACCGGGCTGGTGTCCATGGTAATCACTCTGACCGGGCTGGTGTCCATGGTAGTCACTCTGACCAGGCTGGTGTCCATGGTAATCACTCTGACCAGGCTGGTGTCCATGGTATCACTCTGACCAGGCTGGTGTCCATGGTATTCACTCTGACCAGGCTGGTGTCCATGGTATTCACTCTGACCGGGCTGGTGTCCATGGTAATCACTCTGAGGCTGGTGTCCATGGTAGTCACTCTGACCAGGCTGGTGTCCATGGTAATCACTCTGACCAGGCTGGTGTCCATGGTAATCACTCTGACCAGGCTGGTGTCCATGGTAATCACTCTGACCAGGCTGGTGTCCATGTAATCCTGACCGGGCTGGTGTCCATGCTAGTCACTCTGACCGGGCTGGTGTCCATGGTAATCACTCTGACCAGGCTGGTGTCCATGGTAATCACTCTGACCAGGCTGGTGTCCATGGTATTCACTCTGACCGGGCTGGTGTCCATGGTATTCACTCTGACCAGGCTGGTGTCCATGGTAATCACTCTGACCAGGCTGGTGTCCATGGTATTCACTCTGACCAGGCTGGTGTCCATGGTAATCACTCTGACCAGGCTGGTGTCCATGGTAATCACTCTGACCGGGCTGGTGTCCATGGTATTCACTCTGACCGGGCTGGTGTCCATGGTAATCACTCTGACCGGGCTGGTGTCCATGGTAATCACTCTGACCGGGCTGGTGTCCATAGTAATCACTCTGACCGGGCTGGTGTCCATGCTAGTCACTCTGACCAGGCTGGTGTCCATGGTAATCACTCTGACCAGGCTGGTGTCCATGGTCACTCTGACCAGGCTGGTGTCCATGGTATTCACTCTGACCAGGCTGGTGTCCATGGTAATCACTCTGACCGGGCTGGTGTCCATGGTATTCACTCTGACCGGGCTGGTGTCCATGGTAATCACTCTGACCGGGCTGGTGTCCATGGTAGTCACTCTGACCAGGCTGGTGTCCATGGTATTCACTCTGACCGGGCTGGTGTCCATGGTAATCACTCTGACCGGGCTGGTGTCCATGGTAATCACTCTGACCGGGCTGGTGTCCATGTCACCTGACCGGGCTGGTGTCCATGGTAATCACTCTGACCGGGCTGGTGTCCATGGTAATCACTCTGACCGGGCTGGTGTCCATAGTAATCACTCTGACCGGGCTGGTGTCCATGCTAGTCACTCTGACCAGGCTGGTGTCCATGGTAATCACTCTGACCAGGCTGGTGTCCATGGTAGTCACTCTGACCGGGCTGGTGTCCATGGTATTCACTCTGACCGGGCTGGTGTCCATGGTATTCACTCTGACCGGGCTGGTGTCCATGGTATTCACTCTGACCGGGCTGGTGTCCATGGTAATCACTCTGACCGGGCTGGTGTCCATGGTAATCACTCTGACCGGGCTGGTGTCCATGGTATTCACTCTGACCGGGCTGGTGTCCATAGTAATCACTCTGACCAGGCTGGTGTCCATGGTAGTCACTCTGACCAGGCTGGTGTCCATGGTAATCACTCTGACCAGGCTGGTGTCCATGGTAATCACTCTGACCAGGCTGGTGTCCTGGTGTCACCTGACCGGGCTGGTGTCCATGGTAGTCACTCTGACCGGGCTGGTGTCCATGGTAATCACTCTGACCGGGCTGGTGTCCATGGTAGTCACTCTGACCAGGCTGGTGTCCATGGTAATCACTCTGACCAGGCTGGTGTCCATGGTGTCACTCTGACCAGGCTGGTGTCCATGGTATTCACTCTGACCGGGCTGGTGTCCATGTAATCACTCTGACCGGGCTGGTGTCCATGGTAATCACTCTGACCAGGCTGGTGTCCATGGTACTCTGACCGGGCTGGTGTCACTCTGACCGGGCTGGTGTCCATGGTATTCACTCTGACCGGGCTGGTGTCCATGGTAATCACTCTGACCGGGCTGGTGTCCATGGTAATCACTCTGACCAGGCTGGTGTCCATGGTAATCACTCTGACCAGGCTGGTGTCCATGGTAATCACTCTGACCAGGCTGGTGTCCATGGTAATCACTCTGACCAGGCTGGTGTCCTAATCACTCTGACCAGGCTGGTGTCCATGGTAGTCACTCTGACCGGGCTGGTGTCCATGGTAATCACTCTGACCGGGCTGGTGTCCATGGTATTCACTCTGACCGGGCTGGTGTCCATAGTAATCACTCTGACCGGGCTGGTGTCCATGCTAGTCACTCTGACCGGGCTGGTGTCCATGCTAGTCACTCTGACCAGGCTGGTGTCCATGGTAATCACTCTGACCAGGCTGGTGTCCATGGTAGTCACTCTGACCAGGCTGGTGTCCATGGTATTCACTCTGACCGGGCTGGTGTCCATGGTAATCACTCTGACCGGGCTGGTGTCCATGGTATTCACTCTGACCGGGCTGGTGTCCATGGTATTCACTCTGACCGGGCTGGTGTCCATGGTAATCACTCTGACCAGGCTGGTGTCCATGGTAATCACTCTGACCGGGCTGGTGTCCATGGTAATCACTCTGACCAGGCTGGTGTCCATGGTAGTCACTCTGACCAGGCTGGTGTCCATAGTAATCACTCTGACCGGGCTGGTGTCCATGGTAGTCACTCTGACCAGGCTGGTGTCCATGGTAGTCACTCTGACCGGGCTGGTGTCCATGGTAATCACTCTGACCGGGCTGGTGTCCATGGTATTCACTCTGACCGGGCTGGTGTCCATGGTAATCACTCTGACCGGGCTGGTGTCCATGGTAATCACTCTGACCGGGCTGGTGTCCATAGTAATCACTCTGACCGGGCTGGTGGTGTCACTCTGACCAGGCTGGTGTCCATGGTAATCACTCTGACCAGGCTGGTGTCCATGGTAATCACTCTGACCAGGCTGGTGTCCATGGTATTCACTCTGACCGGGCTGGTGTCCATGGTATTCACTCTGACCAGGCTGGTGTCCATGGTATTCACTCTGACCGGGCTGGTGTCCATGGTAATCACTCTGACCGGGCTGGTGTCCATGGTATTCACTCTGACCGGGCTGGTGTCCATGGTATTCACTCTGACCAGGCTGGTGTCCATGGTAATCACTCTGACCGGGCTGGTGTCCATGGTAATCACTCTGACCGGGCTGGTGTCCATGGTAATCACTCTGACCGGGCTGGTGTCCATGGTAGTCACTCTGACCAGGCTGGTGTCCATGGTATTCACTCTGACCAGGCTGGTGTCCATGGTAATCACTCTGACCAGGCTGGTGTCCATGGTAGTCACTCTGACCGGGCTGGTGTCCATGGTATTCACTCTGACCGGGCTGGTGTCCATGGTATTCACTCTGACCAGGCTGGTGTCCATGGTGTCCATGGTAGTCACTCTGACCAGGCTGGTGTCCATGGTAATCACTCTGACCGGGCTGGTGTCCATAGTAATCACTCTGACCGGGCTGGTGTCCATGGTATTCACTCTGACCGGGCTGGTGTCCATAGTAATCACTCTGACCGGGCTGGTGTCCATAGTAATCACTCTGACCGGGCTGGTGTCCATAGTAATCACTCTGACCGGGCTGGTGTCCATGGTAGTCACTCTGACCAGGCTGGTGTCCATGGTAATCACTCTGACCAGGCTGGTGTCCATGGTAGTCACTCTGACCGGGCTGGTGTCCATGGTATTCACTCTGACCGGGCTGGTGTCCATGGTAATCACTCTGACCGGGCTGGTGTCCATGGTATTCACTCTGACCGGGCTGGTGTCCATGGTAATCACTCTGACCAGGCTGGTGTCCATGGTAATCACTCTGACCGGGCTGGTGTCCACTCTGGGCTGGTGTCCATAGTAATCACTCTGACCGGGCTGGTGTCCATGTCACTCTGACCAGGCTGGTGTCCATGGTAATCACTCTGACCAGGCTGGTGTCCATGGTAGTCACTCTGACCAGGCTGGTGTCCATGGTAGTCACTCTGACCGGGCTGGTGTCCATGGTAATCACTCTGACCGGGCTGGTGTCCATGGTATTCACTCTGACCAGGCTGGTGTCCATGGTAATCACTCTGACCAGGCTGGTGTCCATGGTAATCACTCTGACCAGGCTGGTGTCCATGGTAATCACTCTGACCAGGCTGGTGTCCATGGTAATCACTCTGACCGGGCTGGTGTCCATGGTAATCACTCTGACCGGGCTGGTGTCCATGGTAATCACTCTGACCGGGCTGGTGTCCATGGTAATCACTCTGACCGGGCTGGTGTCCATGGTAATCACTCTGACCGGGCTGGTGTCCATGGTAATCACTCTGACCGGGCTGGTGTCCATGGTAATCACTCTGACCGGGCTGGTGTCCATGGTAATCACTCTGACCGGGCTGGTGTCCATAGTAATCACTCTGACCGGGCTGGTGGTGTCCTGACCGGGCTGGTGTCCATAGTAATCACTCTGACCGGGCTGGTGTCCATGGTAATCACTCTGACCAGGCTGGTGTCCATGGTAATCACTCTGACCAGGCTGGTGTCCATGGTAGTCACTCTGACCAGGCTGGTGTCATGGTATTCACCGGGCTGGTGTCCATAGTAATCACTCTGACCGGGCTGGTGTCCATGGTAATCACTCTGACCGGGCTGGTGTCCATGGTAATCACTCTGACCGGGCTGGTG
The DNA here is from genome assembly GCF_023373465.1 of Oncorhynchus keta. Classification (NCBI taxonomy): domain Eukaryota; kingdom Metazoa; phylum Chordata; class Actinopteri; order Salmoniformes; family Salmonidae; genus Oncorhynchus; species Oncorhynchus keta. Next base: position 64,785 of record NW_026290903.1, read on the forward strand.
TCCATGGTAGTCACTCTGACCAGGCTGGTGTCCATGGTAATCACTCTGACCAGGCTGGTGTCACCTGACCGGGCTGGTGTCCATGGTATTCACTCTGACCGGGCTGGTGTCCATGGTAATCACTCTGACCGGGCTGGTGTCCATGGTCCTGACCGGGCTGGTGTCCATGGTATTCACTCTGACCAGGCTGGTGTCCATGGTATTCACTCTGACCGGGCTGGTGTCCATGGTAATCACTCTGACCAGGCTGGTGTCCATGGTATTCACTCTGACCAGGCTGGTGTCCATGGTAATCACTCTGACCAGGCTGGTGTCCATGGTAATCACTCTGACCAGGCTGGTGTCCATGGTACTCACCAGGCTGGTGTCTGGTAATCACTCCGGGCTGGTGTCCATGGTATTCACTCTGACCGGGCTGGTGTCCATGGTAATCACTCTGACCGGGCTGGTGTGTCCTGACCGGGCTGGTGTCCATAGTAATCACTCTGACCGGGCTGGTGTCCATGCTAGTCACTCTGACCAGGCTGGTGTCCATGGTAATCACTCTGACCAGGCTGGTGTCCATGGTATTCACTCTGACCGGGCTGGTGTCCATGGTATTCACTCTGACCGGGCTGGTGTCCATGGTAATCACTCTGACCGGGCTGGTGTCCATGGTCACCTGACCGGGCTGGTGTCCATGGTAATCACTCTGACCGGGCTGGTGTCCATGGTAATCACTCTGACCAGGCTGGTGTCCATGGTAATCACTCTGACCGGGCTGGTGTCCATGGTAATCACTCTGAGGCTGGTGGCTGGTGTCCATGGTCACTCTGACCAGGCTGGTGTCCATGGTAATCACTCTGACCAGGCTGGTGTCCATGGTAGTCACTCTGACCAGGCTGGTGTCCATGGTCACTCTGACCAGGCTGGTGTCCATGGTACCTGACCAGGCTGGTGTCCATGGTAATCACTCTGACCAGGCTGGTGTCCATGGTAGTCACTCTGACCGGGCTGGTGTCCATGGTATTCACTCTGACCGGGCTGGTGTCCATGGTAATCACTCTGACCAGGCTGGTGTCCATGGTATTCGCTCTGACCGGGCTGGTGTCCATGGTGTTCACTCTGACCGGGCTGGTGTCCATGGTATCACTCTGACCAGGCTGGTGTCCATGGTAATCACTCTGACCGGGCTGGTGTCCATGGTATTCACTCTGACCGGGCTGGTGTCCATGGTAATCACTCTGACCAGGCTGGTGTCCATGGTATTCACTCTGACCGGGCTGGTGTCCATGGTAATCACTCTGACCGGGCTGGTGTCCATGGTGTCTGACCGGGCTGGTGTCCATGGTAATCACTCTGACCAGGCTGGTGTCCATGGTAATCACTCTGACCGGGCTGGTGTCCATAGTAATCACTCTGACCGGGCTGGTGTCCATGGTAGTCACTCTGACCAGGCTGGTGTCCATGGTAATCACTCTGACCAGGCTGGTGTCCATGGTAATCACCAGGCTGGTGTCCATGGTAATCACTCTGACCGGGCTGGTGTCCATGGTATTCACTCTGACCGGGCTGGTGTCCATGGTAATCACTCTGACCAGGCTGGTGTCCATGGTAATCACTCTGACCAGGCTGGTGTCCATGGTAATCACTCTGACCAGGCTGGTGTCCATGGTAATCACTCTGACCAGGCTGGTGTCCATGGTAGTCACTCTGACCAGGCTGGTGTCCATGGTAATCACTCTGACCGGGCTGGTGTCCATGGTGTGACCAGGCTGGTGTCCATGGTAATCACTCTGACCAGGCTGGTGTCCATGGTAGTCACTCTGACCAGGCTGGTGTCCATGGTAATCACTCTGACCAGGCTGGTGTCCATGGTAATCACTCTGACCAGGCTGGTGTCCATGGTATTCACTCTGACCCTGGGCTGGTGTCCATGGTAATCACTCTGACCGGGCTGGTGTCCATGGTAATCACTCTGACCAGGCTGGTGTCCATGGTAATCACTCTGACCGGGCTGGTGTCCATGGTGTCCAGGCTGGTGTCCATGGTAATCACTCTGACCAGGCTGGTGTCCATGGTAGTCACTCTGACCAGGCTGGTGTCCATGGTAATCACTCTGACCGGGCTGGTGTCCATGGTATTCACTCTGACCAGGCTGGTGTCGGGCTGGTGTATTCACTCTGACCGGGCTGGTGTCCATGGTAATCACTCTGACCAGGCTGGTGTCCATGGTAATCACTCTGACCAGGCTGGTGTCCATGGTAATCACTCTGACCAGGCTGGGCTGGTGTCCATGGTGTCCATGGTAATCACTCTGACCGGGCTGGTGTCCATGGTAAGTCACTCTGACCGGGCTGGTGTCCATGGTAATCACTCTGACCAGGCTGGTGTCCATGGTAATCACTCTGACCGGGCTGGTGTCCATGGTAATCACTCTGACCGGGCTGGTGTCCATGGTAGTCACTCTGACCAGGCTGGTGTCCATGGTAATCACTCTGACCAGGCTGGTGTCCATGGTAATCACTCTGACCAGGCTGGTGTCCATGGTATCACTCTGACCAGGCTGGTGTCCATGGTAGTCACTCTGACCAGGCTGGTGTCCATGGTAATCACTCTGACCGGGCTGGTGTCCATGGTAGTCACTCTGACCGGGCTGGTGTCCATGGTAATCACTCTGACCGGGCTGGTGTCCATGGTATTCACTCTGACCGGGCTGGTGTCCATGGTAATCACTCTGACCGGGCTGGTGTCCATGGTATTCACTCTGACCGGGCTGGTGTCCATGGTATTCACTCTGACCAGGCTGGTGTCCATGGTAATCACTCTGACCAGGCTGGTGTCCATGGTAATCACTCTGACCGGGCTGGTGTCCATGGTATTCACTCTGACCAGGCTGGTGTCCATAGTAATCACTCTGACCGGGCTGGTGTCCATGCTAGTCACTCTGACCAGGCTGGTGTCCATGGTAATCACTCTGACCAGGCTGGTGTCCATGGTAGTCACTCTGACCAGGCTGGTGTCCATGGTAATCACTCTGACCAGGCTGGTGTCCATGGTAGTCACTCTGACCAGGCTGGTGTCCATGGTAATCACTCTGACCAGGCTGGTGTCCATGGTATTCACTCTGACCGGGCTGGTGTCCATGGTATTCACTCTGACCGGGCTGGTGTCCATGGTAATCACTCTGACCAGGCTGGTGTCCGTGGTAATCACTCTGACGGGCTGGTGTCCTGACCGGGCTGGTGTCCATGGTAATCACTCTGACCAGGCTGGTGTCCATGGTATTCACTCTGACCGGGCTGGTGTCCATGGTATTCACTCTGACCGGGCTGGTGTCCATGGTATTCACTCTGACCAGGCTGGTGTCCATGGTATTCACTCTGACCGGGCTGGTGTCCATGGTAATCACTCTGACCGGGCTGGTGTCCATGGTAATCACTCTGACCAGGCTGGTGTCACTCTGACCAGGCTGGTGTCCATGGTAATCACTCTGACCGGGCTGGTGTCCATGGTAATCACTCTGACCGGGCTGGTGTCCATGGTAATCACTCTGACCGGGCTGGTGTCCATGTAATCACTCTGACCAGGCTGGTGTCCATGGTAATCACTCTGAGGCTGGTGTCCATGGGCTGACCAGGCTGGTGTCCATGGTAATCACTCTGACCGGGCTGGTGTCCATGGTAGTCACTCTGACCAGGCTGGTGTCCATGACTCTGACCAGGCTGGTGTCCATGGTAATCACTCTGACCGGGCTGGTGTCCATGGTAATCACTCTGACCAGGCTGGTGTCCATGGTAATCACTCTGACCAGGCTGGTGTCCATGGTAGTCACTCTGACCAGGCTGGTGGTAATCACTCTGACCGGGCTGGTGTCCATGGTAGTCACTCTGACCAGGCTGGTGTCCATAGTAATCACTCTGACCGGGCTGGTGTCCATGGTAGTCACTCTGACCAGGCTGGTGTCCATGGTAATCACTCTGACCAGGCTGGTGTCCATGGTAGTCACTCTGACCAGGCTGGTGTCCATGGTAATCACTCTGACCGGGCTGGTGTCCATGGTATTCACTCTGACCGGGCTGGTGTCCATGGTATTCACTCTGACCGGGCTGGTGTCCATGGTAATCACTCTGACCGGGCTGGTGTCCATAGTAATCACTCTGACCGGGCTGGTGTCCATGGTATTCACTCTGACCAGGCTGGTGTCCATGGTAATCACTCTGACCAGGCTGGTGTCCATGGTAGTCACTCTGACCAGGCTGGTGTCCATGGTATTCACTCTGACCGGGCTGGTGTCCATGGTATTCACTCTGGCTGGTGTCCATGGTAATCACTCTGACCGGGCTGGTGTCCATGGTAGTCACTCTGACCAGGCTGGTGTCCATGGTAATCACTCTGACCAGGCTGGGCTGGTGTCCAGGCTGGTGTCCATGGTAATCACTCTGACCGGGCTGGTGGTATTCACTCTGACCGGGCTGGTGTCACTCTGACCAGGCTGGTGTCCATAGTAATCACTCTGACCGGGCTGGTGTCCATGTAGTCACTCTGACCAGGCTGGTGTCCATGGTAATCACTCTGACCAGGCTGGTGTCCAGGCTGGTGTCCATGGTAGTCACTCTGACCAGGCTGGTGTCACTCTGACCGGGCTGGTGTCCATGGTATTCACTCTGACCGGGCTGGTGTCCATGGTATTCACTCTGACCGGGCTGGTGTCCATGGTAATCACTCTGACCGGGCTGGTGTCCATGGTAATCACTCTGACCGGGCTGGTGTCCATGGTAATCACTCTGACCGGGCTGGTGTCCATGGTAATCACTCTGACCGGGCTGGTGTCCATGGTAATCACTCTGACCAGGCTGGTGTCCATGGTAGTCACTCTGACCGGGCTGGTGTCCATGGTAATCACTCTGACCGGGCTGGTGTCCATGGTAATCACTCTGACCAGGCTGGTGTCCATGGTAATCACTCTGACCGGGCTGGTGTCCATGGTAATCACTCTGACCGGGCTGGTGTCCATGGTAATCACTCTGACCGGGCTGGTGTCCATGGTAATCACTCTGACCGGGCTGGTGTCCATAGTATCATCACCGGGCTGGTGTCTGACCGGGCTGGTGTCCATGGTAATCACTCTGACCAGGCTGGTGTCCATGGTAATCACTCTGACCAGGCTGGTGTCCATGGTAGTCACTCTGACCGGGCTGGTGTCCATGGTAATCACTCTGACCGGGCTGGTGTCCATGGTAATCACTCTGACCGGGCTGGTGTCCATGGTAATCACTCTGACCGGGCTGGTGTCCATGGTAATCACTCTGACCAGGCTGGTGTCCATGGTAATCACTCTGACCAGGCTGGTGTCCATGGTAATCACTCTGACCAGGCTGGTGTCCATGGTATTCACTCTGACCGGGCTGGTGTCCATGGTATTCACTCTGACCGGGCTGGTGTCCATGGTAATCACTCTGACCAGGCTGGTGTCCATGGTAGTCACTCTGACCGGGCTGGTGTCCATGGTAGTCACTCTGACCAGGCTGGTGTCCATGGTAATCACTCTGACCAGGCTGGTGTCCATGGTAGTCACTCTGACCGGGCTGGTGTCCATGGTATTCACTCTGACCGGGCTGGTGTCCATGGTAATCACTCTGACCGGGCTGGTGTCCATGGTAGTCACTCTGACCAGGCTGGTGTCCATGGTAATCACTCTGACCAGGCTGGTGTCCATGGTAATCACTCTGACCAGGCTGGTGTCCATGGTAGTCACTCTGACCAGGCTGGTGTCCATGGTATTCACTCTGACCGGGTTGGTGTCCATGGTATTCACTCTGACCAGGCTGGTGTCCATGGTAGTCACTCTGACCAGGCTGGGTCCTGGTAATCACTCTGTCCAGGCTGGTGTCCATGGTAGTCACTCTGACCAGGCTGGTGTCCATGGTAATCACTCTGACCAGGCTGGTGTCCATGGTAATCACTCTGACCGGGCTGGTGTCCATGGTAATCACTCTGACCGGGCTGGTGTCCATGGTAATCACTCTGACCAGGCTGGTGTCCATGGTAATCACTCTGACCGGGCTGGTGTCCATGGTAATCACTCTGACCGGGCTGGTGTCCATGGTAATCACTCTGACCGGGCTGGTGTCCATGGTAATCACTCTGACCAGGCTGGTGTCCATGGTAATCACTCTGACCGGGCTGGTGTCCATGGTGTCACTCTGACCAGGCTGGTGTCCATGGTAATCACTCTGACCAGGCTGGTGTCCATGGTATCACTCTGACCGGGCTGGTGTCCATGGTAATCACTCTGACCAGGCTGGTGTCCTCACTCTGACCAGGCTGGTGTCCATGGTAATCACTCTGACCAGGCTGGTGTCCATGGTAATCACTCTGACCGGGCTGGTGTCCATGGTAATCACTCTGACCGGGCTGGTGTCCATAGTAATCACTCTGACCGGGCTGGTGTCCATGGTAGTCACTCTGACCAGGCTGGTGTCCATGGTAATCACTCTGACCAGGCTGGTGTCCATGGTAGTCACTCTGACCAGGCTGGTGTCCATAGTAATCACTCTGACCGGGCTGGTGTCCATGGTAATCACTCTGACCAGGCTGGTGTCCATGGTAATCACTCTGACCAGGCTGGTGTCCATGGTAATCACTCTGACCAGGCTGGTGTCCATGGTAGTCACTCTGACCAGGCTGGTGTCCATGGTAATCACTCTGACCAGGCTGGTGTCCATGGTATCACTCTGACCAGGCTGGTGTCCATGGTAATCACTCTGACCGGGCTGGTGTCCATGGTAGTCACTCTGACCAGGCTGGTGTCCATGGTAATCACTCTGACCAGGCTGGTGTCCATGGTAGTCACTCTGACCGGGCTGGTGTCCATGGTAATCACTCTGACCGGGCTGGTGTCCATGGTAGTCACTCTGACCAGGCTGGTGTCCATGGTAATCACTCTGACCGGGCTGGTGTCCATGGTATTCACTCTGACCGGGCTGGTGTCCATGGTAATCACTCTGACCAGGCTGGTGTCCATGGTAATCACTCTGACCAGGCTGGTGTCCATGGTAATCACTCTGACCGGGCTGGTGTCCATGGTATTCACTCTGACCAGGCTGGTGTCCATGGTAATCACTCTGACCAGGCTGGTGTCCATGGTAGTCACTCTGACCAGGCTGGTGTCCATGGTAATCACTCTGACCGGGCTGGTGTCCATGGTAATCACTCTGACCAGGCTGGTGTCCATAGTAATCACTCTGACCGGGCTGGTGTCCATGGTAGTCACTCTGACCAGGCTGGTGTCCATGGTAATCACTCTGACCAGGCTGGTGTCCATGGTAGTCACTCTGACCAGGCTGGTGTCCATGGTAATCACTCTGACCGGGCTGGTGTCCATGGTATCACTCTGACCAGGCTGGTGTCCATGGTGTCACTCTGACCAGGCTGGTGGTCACTCTGACCGGGCTGGTGGTAGTCACTCTGACCAGGCTGGTGTCCATGGTAATCACTCTGACCAGGCTGGTGTCCATGGTATTCACTCTGACCAGGCTGGTGTCCATGGTAATCACTCTGACCAGGCTGGTGTCCATGGTATTCACTCTGACCAGGCTGGTGTCCATGGTATTCACTCTGACCAGGCTGGTGTCCATGGTAATCACTCTGACCAGGCTGGTGTCCATGGTAATCACTCTGACCAGGCTGGTGTCCATGGTATTCACTCTGACCAGGCTGGTGTCCATGGTAGTCACTCTGACCAGGCTGGTGTCCATGGTAATCACTCTGACCAGGCTGGTGTCCATGGTAATCACTCTGACCAGGCTGGTGTCCATGGTAATCACTCTGACCAGGCTGGTGTCCATGGTAATCACTCTGAGGCTGGGTCCATGGTGTGACCAGGCTGGTGTAGTAATCACTCTGACCGGGCTGGTGTCCATGGTAATCACTCTGACCAGGCTGGTGTCCATGGTAATCACCGGGCTGGTGTCTGACCTGACCAGGCTGGTGTCCATGGTAATCACTCTGACCGGGCTGGTGTCCATGGTAGTCACTCTGACCAGGCTGGTGTCCATGGTAATCACTCTGACCAGGCTGGTGTCCATGGTAGTCACTCTGACCAGGCTGGTGTCCATGGTAATCACTCTGACCAGGCTGGTGTCCATGGTAATCACTCTGACCGGGCTGGTGTCCATGGTAATCACTCTGACCGGGCTGGGTCCTGGTGTCCAGGCTGGTGTCCATGGTAATCACTCTGACCAGGCTGGTGTCCATGGTAATCACTCTGACCAGGCTGGTGTCCATGGTAATCACTCTGACCAGGCTGGTGTCCATGGTATCACTCTGACCAGGCTGGTGTCCATGGTGTCACTCTGACCAGGCTGGTGTCCATGGTATTCACTCTGACCGGGCTGGTGGTGTCACTCTGACCAGGCTGGTGTCCATGGTATTCACTCTGACCGGGCTGGTGTCCATGGTATTCACTCTGACCGGGCTGGTGTCCATGGTATTCACTCTGACCGGGCTGGTGTCCATGGTATTCACTCTGACCGGGCTGGTGTCCATGGTATTCACTCTGACCAGGCTGGTGTCCATGGTAATCACTCTGACCGGGCTGGTGTCCATGGTATTCACTCTGACCGGGCTGGTGTCCATGGTATTCACTCTGACCGGGCTGGTGTCCATGGTATCACTCTGACCGGGCTGGTGTCCATGGTAATCATGACCAGGCTGGTGTCCATGGTAATCACTCTGACCGGGCTGGTGTCCATGGTATTCACTCTGACCAGGCTGGTGTCCATGGTAATCACTCTGACCGGGCTGGTGTCCATGGGTCACTCTGACCAGGCTGGTGTCCATGGTAATCACTCTGACCGGGCTGGTGTCCATGGTATTCACTCTGACCAGGCTGGTGTCCATGGTAATCACTCTGACCAGGCTGGTGTCCATGGTATTCACTCTGACCAGGCTGGTGTCCATGGTAATCACTCTGACCAGGCTGGTGTCCATGGTATTCACTCTGACCAGGCTGGTGTCCATGGTATTCACTCTGACCAGGCTGGTGTCCATGGTATTCACTCTGACCAGGCTGGTGTCCATGGTATTCACTCTGACCAGGCTGGTGTCCATGGTATTCACTCTGACCAGGCTGGTGTCCATGGTAATCACTCTGACCAGGCTGGTGTCCATGGTAATCACTCTGACCGGGCTGGTGTCCATGGTAATCACTCTGACCAGGCTGGTGTCCATGGTAATCACTCTGACCGGGCTGGTGTCCATGGTAGTCACTCTGACCAGGCTGGTGTCCATGGTAATCACTCTGACCGGGCTGGTGTCCATGGTATTCACTCTGACCAGGCTGGTGTCCATGGTATTCACTCTGACCGGGCTGGTGTCCATGGTATTCACTCTGACCGGGCTGGTGTCCATGGTATTCACTCTGACCGGGCTGGTGTCCATGGTAGTCACTCTGACCGGGCTGGTGTCCATGGTAGTCACTCTGACCAGGCTGGTGTCCATGGTATTCACTCTGACCAGGCTGGTGTCCATGGTAATCACTCTGACCGGGCTGGTGTCCATGGTATTCACTCTGACCGGGCTGGTGTCCATGGTAATCACTCTGACCGGGCTGGTGTCCATGCTAGTCACTCTGACCGGGCTGGTGTCCATGGTAATCACTCTGACCAGGCTGGTGTCCATGGTAATCACTCTGACCGGGCTGGTGTCCATGGTAGTCACTCTGACCAGGCTGGTGTCCATGGTAATCACTCTGACCGGGCTGGTGTCCATGGTAATCACTCTGACCAGGCTGGTGTCCATAGTAATCACTCTGACCGGGCTGGTGTCCATGGTAATCACTCTGACCAGGCTGGTGTCCATGGTCACTCTGACCGGGCTGGTGTCCATGGTAATCACTCTGACCGGGCTGGTGTCCATGGTATTCACTCTGACCGGGCTGGTGTCCATGGTAGTCACTCTGACCGGGCTGGTGTCCATGGTAATCACTCTGACCGGGCTGGTGTCCATGGTATTCACTCTGACCGGGCTGGTGTCCATGGTAGTCACTCTGACCGGGCTGGTGTCCATGGTATTCACTCTGACCAGGCTGGTGTCCATGGTATTCACTCTGACCGGGCTGGTGTCCATGGTAGTCACTCTGACCGGGCTGGTGTCCATGGTATTCACTCTGACCAGGCTGGTGTCCATGGTATTCACTCTGACCGGGCTGGTGTCCATAGTAATCACTCTGACCAGGCTGGTGTCCATGGTATTCACTCTGACCAGGCTGGTGTCCATGGTAATCACTCTGACCAGGCTGGTGTCCATGGTAATCACTCTGACCAGGCTGGTGTCCATGGTATCACTCTGACCAGGCTGGTGTCCTGTAATCACTCTGACCGGGCTGGTGTCCATGGTAATCACTCTGACCGGGCTGGTGTCCATGGTAATCACTCTGACCAGGCTGGTGTCCATGGTAATCACTCTGACCAGGCTGGTGTCCATGGTAATCACTCTGACCAGGCTGGTGTCCTGACTGAGGCTGGTGTCCATGGTAATCACTCTGACCAGGCTGGTGTCCATGGTAATCCACCGGGCTGGTGTCCAGTCACTCTGGCCTGGCTGGTGTCCATGGTAGTCACTCTGACCAGGCTGGTGTCCACAGGACCGGGCTGGTGTCCATGGTAATCACTCTGACCAGGCTGGTGTCCATGGTATTCACTCTGACCAGGCTGGTGTCCATGGTAATCACTCTGACCGGGCTGGTGTCCATGGTATTCACTCTGACCAGGCTGGTGTCCATGGTATTCACTCTGACCAGGCTGGTGTCCATGGTAATCACTCTGACCAGGCTGGTGTCCATGGTAATCACTCTGACCAGGCTGGTGTCCACTCTGACCGGGCTGGTGGTAATCACTCTGACCAGGCTGGTGTCCATGGTAATCACTCTGACCAGGCTGGTGTCCATGGTAATCACTCTGACCAGGCTGGTGTCCATGGTAATCACTCTGACCAGGCTGGTGTCCATGGTAATCACTCTGACCGGGCTGGTGTCCATGGTAATCACTCTGACCGAGGCTGGTGTCCATGGGTCACTCTGACCAGGCTGGTGTCCATGGTAATCACTCTGACCAGGCTGGTGTCCATGGTAATCACTCTGACCAGGCTGGTGTCCATGGTAATCACTCTGACCAGGCTGGTGTCCATGGTAGTCACTCTGGCCAGGCTGGTGTCCATGGTAATCACTCTGACCAGGCTGGTGTCCATGGTAGTCACTCTGACCAGGCTGGGCCTGTAATCACTAGGCTGGTGTCCAGGTATCTGACCATGGGCAGTCACTCTGGCCTGACTACAGGTGTCCATGGCAGTCACTCTGGCCTGACCAGGCTGGTGTCCATGGTAGTCACTCTGGCCTGACTACAGGTGTCCATGGTAGTCACTCTGGCCTGGCAGGTGTCCATAGCAGTCACTCTGGCCTGACTACAGGTGTCCATGGTAGTCACTCTGGCCTGACTACAGGTGTCCATGGTAGTCACTCTGGCCTGGCTACAGGTGTCCATGGCAGTCACTCTGGCCTGACTACAGGTGTCCATGGTAGTCACTCTGGCCTGGCTACAGGTGTCCATGGTAGTCACTCTGGCCTGGCTACAGGTATCCATGGCAGTCACTCTGGCCTGACTACAGGTGTCCATGGTAGTCACTCTGGCCTGACTACAGGTGTCCATGGTAGTCACTCTGGCCTGACTACAGGTGTCCATGGCAGTCACTCTGGCCTGGCTACAGGTGTCCATGGCAGTCACTCTGGCCTGGCTACAGGTGTCCATGGTAGTCACACATGGTAGTAATGTCTTACAGCATTATCCTAAAGTAGATGAAAAGTAATGATTGAATCTTACAGCATTATCCCAAAGTAGACGGAAGGTAATGATTGTGTCTTTCCCGCATTATCCTAAACGAGGTGAAAGGTCATGACTGGGGCTTTACCGCATTATCCTAAACTAGATGAAAGGTCATGATTCTGTCTTACAGCATTATCCCAAAGTAGATGAAAGGTAATGATTGTGTCTTTACAGCATTATCCTAAAGGAGGTTAACGGTAATGAGTGTGTCTTACAGCATTATCCTAAAGTAGACTAAAGGCAATGATTGGGTCTTTACAGCATTATCCTTAAGGAGGTGAACGGTAATGCGTGTGTCTTACAGCATTATCCTAAAGTAGATGACAGGTAATGATTGTCTCTTTACAGCATTATCCTTAAGGAGGTTAACGGTAACACACACACGCTTTTTGAATCAATAAGCAGAAATCAGACTTTTAGTAATTTATTGAAATGTTTTTAATATGATGAGATTCCAAAAGTGATCAAAACGAGGACCTGGTCATTTCCAGACGATGCCTTCTTCTTCTTCACCAACTTAACGTATAGCAGTGTCCTGAATGAACCAACTTAACGTATAGCAGTGTCCTGAATGAACCAACTTAACGTATAGCAGTGTCCTGAATGAACCAACTTAACGTATAGCAGTGTCCTGAATGAACCAACTTAACGTATAGCAGTGTCCTGAATGAACCAACTTAACGTATAGCAGTGTCCTGAATGAACTAACTTAACATATAGCAGTGTCCTGAATGAACCAACTTAACATATAGCAGTGTCCTGAATGAACCAACTTAACGTATAGCAGTGTCCTGAATGAACCAACTTAACATATAGCAGTGTCCTGAATGAACCAATGTAACGTATAGCAGTGTCCTGAATGAACCAACTTAACGTATAGCAGTGTCCTGAATGAACTAACTTAACATATAGCAGTGTCCTGAATGAACCAACTTAACATATAGCAGTGTCCTGAATGAACCAACTTAACGTATAGCAGTGTCCTGAATGAACCAACTTAACGTATAGCAGTGTCCTGAATGAACTAACTTAACATATAGCAGTGTCCTGAATGAACCAACTTAACATATAGCAGTGTCCTGAATGAACCAACTTAACGTATAGCAGTGTCCTGAATGAACCAACTTAACATATAGCAGTGTCCTGAATGAACCAATGTAACGTATAGCAGTGTCCTGAATGAACCAACTTAACGTATAGCAGTGTCCTGAATGAACCAACTTAACGTATAGCAGTGTCCTGAATGAACCAACTTAACATATAGCAGTGTCCTGAATGAACCAACTTAACACAATGACAGACATTGTACCGTATAGCAGTGTCCTGAATGAACCGACTTAACATAATGACAGACATTGTACCGTATAGCAGTGTCCTGAATGAACCAACTTAACATAATGACAGACATTTGTTATCTTTCACACCTTAAGGTCCATGGGAGAAATCAACCGTTCCCTAGCACAACAAGGTATTTAAAGAAATAGTGTTTTGTTTTCTGCCTCGCTCCTACTGGGACTTCAGTCTTTTTGAGGGATGGGGCGTGACAGGAAGTGGCTTTGGCCTAGGGGGGGGATTGTTAGGGACAGGAGGGGGGTTGTTAGGGACAGGAGGGGGGTTGGATATCATTCATACGTTAGGGACAGGAGGGGGATTGTTAGGGACAGGAGGGGGGTTGTTAGGGACAGGAGGGGGGTTGTTAGGGACAGGAGGGGGGCGGATTGTTAGGGACAGGGGGGGGGGATTGTTAGGGACAGGAGGGGGGTGTTAGGGACAGGAGGGGGGATTGTTAGGGACAGGAGGGAGGGGGATTGTTAGGGACAGGAGGGGGGTTGTTAGGGACAGGAGGGGGTTGTTAGGGACAGGAGGGGGGGTTGTTAGGGACAGGAGGGGGGTTGTTAGGGACAGGAGGGGGGTGTTAGGGACAGGAGGGGGGTTGTTAGGGACAGGAAGGGGGGTTGTCAGGGACGGGAGGGGGTTGTTAGGAACAGGAGGGGGGTTGTTAGGGACAGGAGGGGGTTGTTAGGGACAGGAGGGGAGGTTGTTAGGGACAGGAGGGGGTTGTTAGGGACGGGAGGGGGTTGTTAGGGACAGGGGGGTTGTTAGGGACAGGAGGGGGGTTGTTAGGGACAGGGGGGTTGTTAGGGACAGGAGGGGGTTGTTAGGGACAGGAGGGGGGTTGTTAGGGACGGGAGGGGGGTTGTTAGGGACAGGAAGGGGGGGGTTGTTAGGGACAAGAGGAAGGGGTTGTTAGGGACTGGATCGTGTTCATACCAAGACATCTGAATCAGAAAGATAAACTGCACATTTAGTCTCACTTGATGTTTTTGTTTTCTATGTCCTGAAACACTGTGGTACATAAGAAATGCCGTGCCGGAGGGTGTGAAACGTTTTGATAATGATGAAGGCAGAGTAATATGGATAATCAGATCGATTGATTGGTTTAAGATCAATGCGGCAGTTCCAACGTGAGCAGAATCAAATGTTGCTGAGCTATGAAGACAATGGCTGTTTCCCAAATATATATGCCATTTAGCAGACACTTTTATCCAAAGCGACTTACAGTCATGTGTGCATACATTCTACGTATGGGTGGTCCCGGGAATCGAACCCACTACCCTGGCGTTACAAGCGCCATGCTCTACGAACTGTGCTACAGAAGGACCACATGGCACCCTATTCCCTATATAGTGCACTACTTTAGACCAGAACTCTTTGGTCCCTGGCACCCTATTCCCTATATAGTGCACTACTTTAGACCAGAACTCTATGGGCCCTGACACCCTATTCCCTATATAGTGCACTACTTTAGACCAGAACTCTATGGTCCCTGGCACCCTATTCCCTATATAGTGCACTACTTTAGACCAGAACTCTTTGGTCCCTGGCACCCTATTCCCTATATAGTGCACTACTTTAGACCAGAACTCTATGGTCCCTGGCACCCTATTCCCTATATAGTGCACTACTTTAGACCAGAACTCTATGGTCCCTGGCACCCTATTCCCTATATAGTGCACTACTTTAGACCAGAACTCTTTGGTCCCTGGCACCCTATTCCCTATATAGTGCACTACTTTAGACCAGAACTCTATGGTCCCTGGCACCCTATTCCCTATATAGTGCACTACTTTAGACCAGAACTCTTTGGTCCCTGGCACCCTATTCCCTATATAGTGCACTACTTTAGACCAGAACTCTATGGTCCCTGGCACCCTATTCCCTATATAGTGCACTACTATAGACCAGAACTCTATGGTCCCTGGCACCCTATTCCCTACATAGTGCACTACTTTAGACCAGAACTCTTTGGTCCCTGGCACCCTATTCCCTATATAGTGCACTACTTTAGACCAGACCTCTTTGGTCCCTGGCACCCTATTCCCTATATAGTGCACTACTTTAGACCAGAACTCTATGGTCCCTGGCACCCTATTCCCTATATAGTGCACTACTTTAGACTAGAACTCTATGGTCCCTGGCACCCTATTCCCTATATAGTGCACTACTTTAGACCAGAACTCTATGGTCCCTGGCACCCTATTCCCTACATAGTGCACTACTTTAGACCAGAACTCTTTGGGCCCTGGCACCCTATTCCCTACATAGTGCACTACTTTAGACCAGAACCCTATGGGCCCTGGCACCCTATTCTCTATATAGTGCACTACTTTAGATCAGAACCCTATGGGCCCTGGCACCCTATTCTCTATATAGTGCACTACTTTAGACCAGAACCCTATGGGCCCTGGCACCCTATTCTCTATATAGTGCACTACTTTAGATCAGAACCCTATGGGCCCTGGCACCCTATTCTCTATATAGTGCACTACTTTAGACCAGAACCCTATGGGCCCTGGCACCCTATTCTCTATATAGTGCACTACTTTAGATCAGAACCCTATGGTCCCTGACACCCTATTCCCTATATAGTGCACTACTTTTTATTAAATACCTATGGGCCCTGACACCCTATTCCCTATATAGTGCACTACTTTAGATCAGAACCCTATGGGCCCTGGCACCCTATTCTCTATATAGTGCACTACTTTAGATCAGAACCCTATGGGCCCTGGCACCCTATTCTCTATGCAGGTCCTGGTCCAACGTAGTGCACTATAAAGGGAATAGGGTGCCAATGGAGACATGACCAACATGAAGGAAGCTTCGTAATGCCGTGTTTCTAACAGAACAGAATCTTTTATACAACTAATATAAAAATATATATTTAAACACCTTATTTAGGTTCAATAACATCTTAATAATTTATTAAATGACTCATAGCAGGTAATTTACATATCAGTAGTTAAAATCGTATTAACACTTTGTACTGTATAAATCATTGCTTTTAGGTTAAAAGACATAGGATGTATCTCAAACGGCATCCTATTCCCTACATAGTGCACTACTGTTGACCTGGGCCCTATCTGGCCCATATGGGCCCTGGGCCCATAACCATAGCTCTGGTCCAGGGCATTATATATATATATACGGTGTGGTAACACAGTGGACCAGAGCGATCCGATACATAGCTCTGGTCCAGGGCATTATATATATATGTCTTCATGGAAGGACGTGTGGTAACACCGTGGACCAGAGCTATCTAATACATAGCTCTGGTCCAGGGCATTATATATATACGGTGTGGTAACACCGTGGACCAGAGCTATCCGATACATAGCTCTGGTCCAGGGCATTATATATATATGTCTTCATGGAAGGACGTGTGGTAACACCGTGGACCAGAGCTATCTAATACATAGCTCTGGTCCAGGGCATTATATATATGTCTTCATGGAGGGACGTGTGGTAACACCGTGGACCAGAGCTATCTAATACATAGCTCTGGTCCAGGGCATTATATATATACGGTGTGGTAACACCGTGGACCAGAGCGATCCAATACATAGCTCTGGTCCAGGGCATTATATATTTGTCTTCATGGAGGGACGTGTGGTAACACCGTGGACCAGAGCTATCTAATACATAGCTCTGGTCCAGGGCATTATATATATGTCTTCATGGGGAAGGACGTGTGGTAACACCGTGGACCAGAGCTATCTAATACATAGCTCTGGTCCACGGCATTATATATATGTGTCTTCACGGAGGGACGTGTGGTAACAACGTGGACCAGAGCTATCTAATACATAGCTCTGGTCCAGGGCATTATATATATATATATACGGTGTGGTAACACCGTGGACCAGAGCTATCCAATACATCGTTTCATTCTGGTATGCAATAAGATAAAGTTATAGAAGTGTAGAGACAAAAAAATATATAATACATATATTTTATTTTTTTCTCACAACCTTGATAAGAAAATACAAATGTCAGTGTCAGTAGGACCAACGTAGGTGATTCATGTAATTAATCATTGGGTTAAGGGTTTTAAGAAATCAAATATATATATATATTATATATAAATTATATATATTATACATATTTACGACTTCATAAACAAAACAGACAATACACATCAACTCATTCCCATCGCAGGAAAAAATGTTGTGTTTTAAATGGTTAACAAAAACAAAAGCTTCCGCCTAAACCTTTTCTCGTTGGTCCCGCCCCCCACCCCATATCGCATGTCAATCATCATGATGTCATGACCAACCTGTTCTCGTTGGTCCCGCCCCCCACCACCCCATATCGCATGTCAATCATCATGATGTCATGACCAACCTTTTCTCGTTGGTCCCGCCCCCCCACCACCCCATGTCAATCATCATGATGTCATGACCAACCTGTTCTCGTTGGTCCCGCCCCCCCACCACCCCATGTCAATCATCATGATGACCAACACAGTATATATGAAAAGTTTCCAAAGATGTGAATTCTACCCTCAGAAACGGTGCTTTTTCCACATATTGGACTATACAGTATATTGGGAGTGTCTTCTAGCATAGGATCTGTATCCCAGGTGGCACCCTCTCCCCTATATAGTGCACTAAAAGTAGTGCACTAAAAGTAGTGCACTGTGTAGGGAATAGGGTGCCATTTGGGATTATTACATAGTCATCGTCACACCACCTTTTGTGCACGTCACCAAAATGCTTATCAAAACATTTGAAGCAGGCTCTAAAAAACCTCCACTACATTTGGTCCCTTGATTGGTGTTTGGGTGCTTTACAAGTTAAAAAAAAGTACAGATCTGTCTCGAGCTTTGGCCAACTGTACTCTAAAAACATTATCAAATGAGGAAGAGGAAGAACTATCCCGTCTGCCTGAGTACCCTGATGTTAATATTTTCAAAAAAGATAAACATTTAAATAAATTCATAATCTGGCAGGACAATTTAGGTAAATCTAGATCTGGCATTATGGATTCTTTCTTCAACTGAAAGGCTCCTACGACATACTGTTTCCACACAGCACCATACACACTAGATAATCCACCGTTTCCACACAGCACCATACACACTAGATAATCCACCGTTTCCACACAGCACCATACACACTAGATAATCCACAGTTTCCACACAGCACCATACACACTAGATAATCCACCGTTTCCACACAGCACCATACACACTAGATAATCCACAGTTTCCACACAGCACCATACACACTAGATAATCCACTGTTTCCACACAGCACCATACACACTAGATAATCCACAGTTTCCACACAGCACCATACACACTAGATAATCCACCGTTTCCACACAGCACCATACACACTAGATAATCCACAGTTTCCACACAGCACCATACACACTAGATAATCCACAGTTTCCACACAGCACCATACACACTAGATAATCCACTGTTTCCACACAGCACCATACACACTAGATAATCCACAGTTTCCACACAGCACCATACATACTAGATAATTCACTGTTTCCACACAGCACCATACATACTAGATAATCCACAGTTTCCACACAGCACCATACACACTAGATAATCCACCGTTTCCACACAGCACCATACACACTAGATAATCCACAGTTTCCACACAGCACCATACATAATAGATAATCCACAGTTTCCACACAGAACCATACACACTAGATAATCCACAGTTTCCACACAGCACCATACATACTAGATAATCCACAGTTTCCACACAGCACCATACATACTAGATAATTTACAGTTTCCACACAGCACCATACACACTAGATAATCCACAGTTTCCACACAGCACCATACACACTAGATAATCTACTGTTTCCACACAGCACCATACATACTAGATAATCCACAGTTTCCACACAGTACCATACACACTAGATAATCTACTGTTTCCACACAGCACCATACATACTAGATAATTCACTGTTTCAACACAGCACCATACATACTAGATAATCCACAGTTTCCACACAGCACCATACACACTAGATAATCCACCGTTTCCACACAGCACCATACACACTAGATAATCCACAGTTTCCACACAGCACCATACATAATAGATAATCCACAGTTTCCACACAGAACCATACACACTAGATAATCCACAGTTTCCACACAGCACCATACATACTAGATAATCCACTGTTTCCACACAGCACCATGCACAGTCGATATGGTTTTTATTTCATCCAATACCTAGGAGGACTAATGTGGTAGAACATGGTTCTATAGGAGGACTAATCTGGTAGAACATGGTTCTATAGGAGGACTAATCTGGTAGAACATGGTTCTATAGGAGGACTAATCTGGCAGAACATGGTTCTATAGGAGGACTAATCTGGTAGAACATGGGGTCTGGTTCTATAGGAGGACTGATCTGTTAGAACATGGTTCTATAGGATGACTAATCTGGTAGAACATGGTTCTATAGGATGACTAATCTGGCAGAACATGGTTCTATAGGAGGACTAATCTGGTAGAACATGGGGTCTGGTTCTATAGGAGGACTGATCTGTTAGAACATGGTTCTATAGGAGGACTAATCTGTTAGAACATGGTTCTATAGGAGGACTAATCTGGCAGAACATGGTTCTATAGGAGGACTAATCTGGTAGAACATGGTTCTATAGGAGGACTAATCTGGCAGAACATGGTTCTATAGGATGACTATTCTGGTAGAACATGGTTCTATAGGAGGACTAATCTGGTAGAACATGGTTCTATAGGAGGACTAATCTGGTAGAACATGGTTCTATAGGAGGACTAATCTGGTAGAACATGGTTCTATAGGAGGACTAATCTGGTAGAACATGGTTCTATAGGAGGACTAATCTGGTAGAACATGGTACTATAGGAGGACTAATCTGGCAGAACATGGTACTATAGGAGGACTAATCTGGCAGAACATGGTACTATAGGAGGACTAATCTGATAGAACATGGTTCTATAGGAGGACTGATCTGGTAGAACATGGTACTATAGGAGGACTAATCTGGTAGAACATGGTTCTATAGGAGGACTAATCTGGTAGAACATGGTTCTATAGGAGGACTAATCTGATAGAATATGGTACTATAGGAGGACTAATCTGGTAGAACATGGTTCTATAGGAGGACTAATCTGGCAGAACATGGTACTATAGGAGGACTAATCTGACAGAACATGGTACTATAGGAGGACTAATCTGGTAGAACATGGTACTATAGGAGGACTAATCTGATAGAACATGGTTCTATAGGAGGACTAATCTGGTAGAACATGGTACTATAGGAGGACTAATCTGGTAGAACATGGTACTATAGGAGGACTAATCTGGTAGAACATGGTACTATAGGAGGACTAATCTGATAGAACATGGTACTATAGGAGGACTAATCTGGTAGAACATGGTACTATAGGAGGACTAATCTGATAGAACATGGTTCTATAGGAGGACTAATCTGGTAGAACATGGTACTATAGGAGGACTAATCTGATAGAACATGGTACTATAGGAGGACTAATCTGATAGAACATGGTACTATAGGAGGACTAATCTGGTAGAACATGGTACTATAGGAGGACTAATCTGATAGAACATGGTACTATAGGAGGACTAATCTGGTAGAACATGGTACTATAGGAGGACTAATCTGATAGAACATGGTTCTATAGGAGGACTAATCTGATAGAACATGGTACTATAGGAGGACTAATCTGATAGAACATGGTACTATAGGAGGACTAATCTGGTAGAACATGGTACTATAGGAGGACTAATCTGGTAGAACATGGTACTATAGGAGGACTAATCTGATAGAACATGGTACTATAGGAGGACTAATCTGATAGAACATGGTTCTATAGGAGGACTAATCTGGTACAACATGGGGTCTGGTTCTATAGGAGGACTAATCTGGTAGAAAATTTAGATTAACACCCTATAATAAATCTGTAATGGAAAGCTGTTGAATCTTGCTATAAAAGTACCCTGTAATAAAATGTAAGACTGTACTCCAGAAAAGTCCATCGGTCATTGGTCACTTGTAAGGAATAGTATGTTTTAACAGAGGTGGGATCGATTATCACTCAGCAAGTGGTCAACTAAATAAACAAATATAGAATATAGAACAATGTAGTGAGAAACTAAATAATCAAATATAGAATATAGAACAATCTAGTGAGAAACTAAATAAACAAATATAGAACATTCTAGTGCTTTAGGCAGCTGGTACTGGAACTATCCCAACATGGAAACCTGTTTAAAAGGATGCTTTCAATTAATAAGTGCACAATCTATATTTGTATCATATAGGTCTGAAAACCAGCCAATTAAAAACATACAGTCTTCAAGTGCCTCTTTTGAGTCTGTCTCTCATTCAAGCCAAAGGCAAGTTGGCATGTGTCTTTTTTTCTCAAACATCATACATATTATCAAGAGCAGCACTAAATAAATAGTCGTACTACACTGTACATGAAACGTTACAACATAGCAGGTAAGCCTCTACAGACAGCTGGAACATGAAACGTTACAACATAGCAGGTAAGCCTCTACAGCCAGCTGGAACATGAAACGTTACAACATAGCAGGTAAGCCTCTTACAGCCAGCTGAAACATATAACGTTACAACATAGCAGGTAAGCCTCTACAGCCAGCTGAAACATATAACGTTACAACATAGCAGGTAAGCCTCTACAGCCTGCTTAAACATATAACGTTACAACATAGCAGGTAAGCCTCTACAGACAGCTGAAACATATAACGTTACAACATAGCAGGTAAGCCTCTACAGCCAGCTGGAACATATAACGTTACAACATAGCAGGTAAGCCTCTACAGCCAGCTGAAACATGAAACGTTACAACATAGCAGGTAAGCCTCTACAGCCAGCTGAAACATGAAACATTACAACATAGCAGGTAAGCCTGAGAAACTAAATAAACAAATATAGAATATAAACTACAGCCAGCTGAAACATGAAACATTACAACATAGCAAGTAAGCCTCTACAGCCAGCTGAAACATATAACGTTACAACATAGCAGGTAAGCCTCTACAGCCAGCTGAAACATGAAATGTTACAACATAGCAGGTAAGCCTCTACAGCCAGCTGGAACATGAAACGTTACAACATAGCAGGTAAGCCTCTACAGCCAGCTGAAACATATAACGTTACAACATAGCAGGTAAGCCCCTACGGCCAGCTGGAACATGAAATGTTACAACATAGCAGGTAAGCCTCTACAGCCAGCTGAAACATGAAACGTTACAACATAGCAGGTAAGCCTCTACAGCCTGCTTAAACATATAACGTTACAACATAGCAGGTAAGCCTCTACAGACAGCTGAAACATATAACGTTACAACATAGCAGGTAAGCCTCTACAGCCAGCTGGAACATATAACGTTACAACATAGCAGGTAAGCCTCTACAGCCAGCTGAAACATGAAACGTTACAACATAGCAGGTAAGCCTCTACAGCCAGCTGAAACATGAAACGTTACAACATAGCAGGTAAGCCTCTTACAGCCAGCTGAAACATATAACGTTACAACATAGCAGGTAAGCCTCTACAGCCAGCTGAAACATATAACGTTACAACATAGCAGGTAAGCCTCTACAGCCTGCTTAAACATATAACGTTACAACATAGCAGGTAAGCCTCTACAGACAGCTGAAACATATAACGTTACAACATAGCAGGTAAGCCTCTACAGCCAGCTGGAACATATAACGTTACAACATAGCAGGTAAGCCTCTACAGCCAGCTGAAACATGAAACGTTACAACATAGCAGGTAAGCCTCTACAGCCAGCTGAAACATGAAACGTTACAACATAGCAGGTAAGCCTCTACAGCCAGCTGAAACATGAAACATTACAACATAGCAAGTAAGCCTCTACAGCCAGCTGAAACATATAACGTTACAACATAGCAGGTAAGCCTCTACAGCCAGCTGGAACATGAAACGTTACAACATAGCAGGTAAGCCTCTACAGCCAGCTGAAACATATAACGTTACAACATAGCAGGTAAGCCCCTACGGCCAGCTGGAACATGAAATGTTACAACATAGCAGGTAAGCCTCTACAGCCAGCTGAAACATGAAACGTTACAACATAGCAGGTAAGCCTCTACAGCCAGCTGGAACATGAAACGTTACAACATAGCAGGTAATCCTCTACAGCCAGCTGAAACATGAAACGTTACAACATAGCAGGTAAGCCTCTACAGACAGCTGAAACATGAAATGTTACAACATAGCAGGTAAGCCTCTACAGCCAGCTGAAACGTGAAATGTTACAACATAGCAGGTAAGCCTCTACAGCCAGCTGAAACATATAACGTTACAACATAGCAGGTAAGCCTCCACAGCCAGCTGGAACATGAAACATTACAACATAGCAAGTAAGCCTCTACAGCCAGCTGAAACATGAAATGTTACAACATAGCAGGTAAGCCTCTACAGACAGCTGAAACATGAAACGTTACAACATAGCAGGTAAGCCTCTACAGCCAGCTGGAACATGAAATGTTACAACATAGCAGGTAAGCCTCTACAGCCAGCTGAAACATATAACGTTACAACATAGCAGGTAAGCCCCTACGGCCAGCTGGAACATGAAATGTTACAACATAGCAGGTAAGCCTCTACAGCCAGCTGAAACATGAAATGTTACAACATAGCAGGTAAGCCTCTACAGCCAGCTGAAACATGAAATGTTACAACATAGCAGGTAAGCCCCTACAGCCTGCTTAAACATATAACGTTACAACATAGCAGGTAAGCCTCTACAGCCAGCTGAAACATGAAATGTTACAACATAGCAGGTAAGCCTCTACAGCCAGCTGAAACATGAAATGTTACAACATAGCAGGTAAGCCTCTACAGCCAGCTGAAACATGAAACGTTACAACACAGCATTCATTTTCTCTCCCTCCTTCCTTCCTACATCCCGGCCGGCTGGCACTCTGTCGTGCTCCAACTCCCTCACTCCCTCTCTCCCTCACTCCCTCTCTCCCTCACTCCCTCACTCCCTCTCTCCCTCACTCCCTCACTCCCTCTCTACTTCTTTCCATCTCCCCTATGCTCTTTCTCTCATCCTCAGAAGCGGAGGGCTGCCATTTTGCTTGCATGCAAAGGGACTAATGCCTTTGGCTATCATAACGTTCATAGTGCTCTTTTCTGCCTCCCAAATGGCACCCTGTGGGTCCTGGCCTAAAGTAGTGCATTAAACAGGGGGTACGGTGTCATTTGGGACGCAGACATCATGTTGAGATGAATGCTGAGTAGCTCTGTGCAGACAGACAGACAGACAGACAGACAGACAGACAGACAGACAGACAGACAGACAGACAGACAGACAGACAGACAGACAGGGGTGAGTGTGGAAGGGGACGTTCGGGGACTTACTTTCCGTCCGTTCTTTAGACAGGTATGTCTGTGATGATGTCAAATACACTATCATTCCCATAATACAGCCAGAGACATGAGCTCTGTTCAGTCACTTTCAGCAGAATAGTTGTTAGCTATTCTTGTTGTTATTGTTGTTTAGTGAACGACAACAACAGTTGATGCAAGTTTGGATATGCCAGAAGGTCTTGATTCAGTAATGCCCCAGAAACACATCTCTTAGAGTTGGAAGGTGATCGCTGGGCACAATGGAAGGCTGTTTCTATACTGAAGGGGTTTGTTTGTTGTCACACAACAGACTTAACAGGCAGACTAACAGAGGATGGATGGATGGATGGATGGATGGATGGATGGATGGATGGATGGAATCTACAACCACGTGAACACTCTAGAACCATTTGAACACTCTAGAACCATATGAAAAATTTAGAACCATGTGAACACTCTAGAACCATGTGACCACTCTAGAACCATGTGAACATTCTAGAACCATATGACTGCTCTAGAACGATGTGAACACTCTAGAACCATGTGAACATTCTAGAACCATGTGACCACTCTAGAACCATGTGAACACTCTAGAACCATGTGACCACTCTAGAACCATGTGAACATTCTAGAACCATATGACTGCTCTAGAACCATGTGAACATTCTAGAACCATGTGAACACTCTAGAACCATGTGACCACTCTAGAACCTTTTGAACATTCTTGAACCATGTGACCGCTCTAGAACCATGTGAATACTCTAGAACCATGTGAACATTCTAGAACCATGTGACTGCTCTACAACCATGTGAACACTCTAGAACCATGTGAACACTCTAGAACCATGTGAACACTCTAGAACCATGTGACCGCTCTACAACCATGTGAACACTCTAGAACCATGTGACCACTCTAGAACCATGTGAACATTCTAGAACCATATGACTGCTCTAGAACCATGTGAACACTAGAACCATGTGAACATTCTAGAACCATGTGACCACTCTAGAACCATGTGAACACTCTAGAACCATGTGACCGCTCTAGAACCATGTGAACTCTCTAGAACCATGTGATTGCTCTACAACCATGTGAACACTCTAGAACCATGTGAACACTCTAGAACGTGGCCTCTGTTGAACTTCCCACATCAGGGGTCAGTGGATGCCATTCCATATTTTGTTTCTGTCAAGTTCACTCTCTCACTCATCTTCTTTCTCTCTCTCTCTCTCTCTCTCTCTCTCTCTCTCTCTCTCTCTCTCTCTCTCTCTCTCTCTCTCTCTCTCTCTCTCTCTCTCTCTCCTTCTTCTCTGTCTCTCTGTCCTTCCTCTCTGTCTCTCTCTCTCTCCTTCTTCTCTGTCTCTCTGTCCTTCCTCTCTGTCTCTCTCTCTCTCCTTCTTCTCTGTCTCTCTGTCCTTCCTCTCTGTCTCTCTCTCTCTCCTTCTTCTCTGTCTCTCTCCTTGTCTGTCTCTCTCTCTCCTTATTGTCTGTCTCTCTCTCTCTCCTTATTGTCTGTCTCTCTCTCTCTCCTTATTGTCTGTCTCTCTCTCTCTCCTTCTCTGTCTCTCTCTCTCTCCTTATTGTCTGTCTCTCTCTCTCTCTCTCTCTCTCTCTCTCTCTCTCTCTCTCTCTCTCTCTCTCTCTCTCTCTCTCTCTCTCTCTCTCTCTCTCTCTCTCTCTCTCTCTCTCTCTCTCTCCTCCACAACAGCTGTGTGTGGTTCCTCAGGCCCTATATTACAGTCTGTGCTGGGAACCATTAACATCATATTCTATGTTACTGCTTAACCGTTAACCTCTTCTGACTGTGCAGGTTGGTTGGTACTATAATAATGCATCTCATGACCGGTACAGAGGATCTGATCTATTTGACTATAGTCCAGGGAGGCACTTCCGTTTGAGTATGTAGGACATAAATAAGAGGGTTAAAGTTCAAGGCACTAGAAAACACATTTCACTATTTTGTTTTTCTATGCACATTTTGTTCCGTGTTTCAGTTTTGTTCTGTATAGGCCAATAATATGTATGAAATACAAAATTAAAAATACAGAAATGCTGTAAAAATGAATAACAATATGGAAGTCACCATTTTCTTATTGAGGGTAGTAATACAGTAGGTTCAATGCAGAGAAGCAGAAGCTAACCATTAAATATCATTAGTGGGGAGGGAGGGGGTTTGGTATCCCGGTAGGTCTCCTCCTCTGTGGGGAGGGAGGGGGGGTTTGGTATCCCAGTAGGTCTCCTCCTCTGTGGGGAGGGAGGGGGGTTTGGTATCCCGGTAGGTCTCCTCCTCTGTGGGGAGGGAGGGGGTTTGGTATCCTGGTATGTCTCCTCCTCTGTGGGGAGGGAGGGGGTTTGGTATCCCGGTATGTCTCCTCCTCTGTGGGGAGGGAGGGGGTTAGGTATCCCGGTATGTCTCCTCCTCTGTGGGGAGGGGGGGGTTTGGTATCCCGGTAGGTCTCCTCCTCTGTTTGGGAGGGAGGGGGTTAGGTATCCTGGTAGGTCTCCTCCTCTGTGGGGAGGGAGGGGGGGTGTTTGGTATCCCAGTAGGTCTCCTCCTCTGTTTAAGATATGGTTGAGGTGTGTCCTGTCCCTGTCCTGTCCAAACAGTAGTTCCGTCACACCGTACTGTATTCCCCTTACACCCGGGCCAGGCTGTATTCCCCTTACACCCGGGCCAGGCTGTATTCCCCTTACACCCGGGCCAGGCTGTATTCCCCTTACACCCGGGCCAGGCTGTATTCCCCTTACACCCAGGCCAGGCTGTATTCCCCTTACACCCGGGCCAGGCTGTATTCCCCTTACACCCGGGCCAGGCTGTATTCCCCTTACACCCGGGCCAGGCTGTATTCCCCTTACACCCGGGCCAGGCTGTATTCCCCTTACACCCGGGCCAGGCTGTATTCCCCTTACACCCGGGCCAGGCTGTATTCCCCTTACACCCGGGCCAGGCTGTATTCCCCTTACACCCGGGCCAGGCTGTATTCCCCTTACACCCGGGCCAGGCTGTATTCCCCTTACACCCGGGCCAGGCTGTATTCCCCTTACACCCGGGCCAGGCTGTATTCCCCTTACACCCGGGCCAGGCTGTATTCCCAAGGTCCCTCGGACCCCGCAAGCTATTTAAATACTGACGTCATGCATGGAATCAGCCAGGACACATGGTACCGTAGTCAGGTAGGCCGTAATGCAGTAGTTTGACATGCCACAATCTCCCCCCAAAATAATGTAGATGTTTCTGTTCCCTTAAGATTTAACATTCAGCACTTAAATGCTCCTAAATAAGTAAGTCATAACTTAAATAATAAATAAGCAGTGCACTTTTGGTGAAACCTAAATGACAGAGAGAGAGAGAAAACCAAACCATAAAAAGAGAGAGAGAATTGGTCCGTCTTGGATCCGGTTTTAGGAGGAGAAATATAATACAGGCTGATGTTGTTGTTATAAATAAGACAAATAATGCAACATTACCTGAGGTAATGTGTCGCGCATGCCAGTAATATAAAACAGTGTCTCAACATGCTAATTTCAAGCTTTTTGAAAATTATATATATATATATTATTTTTTTTAAATGAAGATTATTATCTCGCATGGCATCATCATCATCATCATCATCATCATCATCATCATCATGTTATCGTCACACCCCTGTGGGATTAGAGCAGGTGTTTTAGTTTCAGCATCTGCTTGGGATAGAAAGTAGCAGCTGTTTACAGATGTCATCTGGTCTACAAACAGCCCCCACTTCTCATCCTGTCTCCTTGGCAACAGGAGACCAGTGTTCTAGTTCTCTGTTTTCTGTGTGGGTTTTAGTTTGTTGTTTGTTTCTATTGTGATAAAGTGCTTAGCCGATCACTCAGCAGGTAACTAGCAATCGTCGGAACAACAACTGCACCTAGCGGACAACGTTGGTCGATCTCTCTCTCTCTCTGACTGCAGATGGTTGTTGGGTTCGGGCTGAGATTCCATATTCCTGTTCTCTTTCTTCAGCAGATGCCGGTGCATTACGCATCTCACCCTCACCCAAGTTCCACTGTAATCCATAATCCATAATCCATAATCCATAATCCATAATCCATTATCAATGATCAATTATCCATGATCCATGATCCATTAGCCATGATCCATTATCCATGATCAATGATAAATTATCCATGATCCATGATCCATGATCCATTATCCATAATCCATTATCCATGATCCATTATCCATAATCCATTATCCATAATCCATAATCCATAATCCATAATCCATTATCCATGCAAAACCGTTTCTTCTTCAATGATCATGTTGTGTTTTCCCCGTTTCATATTTCAACAGCAGGATGTTTCCCGGTATATTATCTCCGATAACGTTAAAGATAATATGTTATTATAATACTTTTATCATTCCCATTTTGAGAGTCAAACAGACCTTCTTTTTTTTTTAAATCCTCTTTTGGTGAAACAGTTTTCTCTCTCTATTCATTCAAATGTAATTAACGCAAATGCAAGAAAAAAAACGCATTATTAACAAAGTTAAATCAAGCATTTCTACAATATTTACAACGAACGGGGTGTCCTCATGATGTCTATCGCTGCCATATAGAATTAATATATATATATTTCTAAACATCAGTCAGCAGCTTGCCCTTATTCACGCAGTTCTGGTTGAGGACAGGCGTACAGTTAGCAGTTCTGAGATTCGCGTCCCTAAAGTTATCAATACTATTGTTGATCCCTTCGTCTATTTCCATGTATTCTGACTTGCTGGCGATAGAGTTGGAGCTGCGGCGCGATGAGTTGCTGTCCGAGTTAAGGTCCTGGTTGCTGACGTTAAGAAGCTGCGCCTGCTCCTCTCCCTCCGTCTCCCGGTGATAGAAATAGTTAAAGTTGGACACGATGACGGGCACCGGCAGCGCGATGGTCAGCACTCCGGCGATGGCGCAGAGCGAGCCCACGATCTTTCCCCCGATGGTCACCGGGTACATGTCCCCGTAGCCCACCGTCGTCATGGAGACCACGGCCCACCAGAAGGCGTCGGGGATGCTTGTGAAAAAAGATTCCTTCTCCTCCGCCTCGGCGAAATAGACAGCGCTGGAGAAGAGGATGACTCCGATGAAGAGGAAGAAAATGAGCAACCCCAACTCTCTCATACTGGCTTTGAGGGTTTGTCCTAATATCTGAAGCCCCTTGGAGTGTCTGGACAGCTTGAAGATCCTGAACACCCTGACCAGCCGGATGACCCTGAGGATGGCCAGAGACGCGGCCTGCTCACTTGGTTTCTCCTTCCCCTCCTGGTCCTCTGCCAGCTCGGTGCCCAGCGTGATGAAGTAGGGTATGATAGCTACTATGTCTATAGTATTCATCATGTTTTTAAAGAAAGCTGCCTTGCTAGGGCAGGCGAAGAACCGCACTATCAACTCAAAGGAGAACCAGATTATACACAGGGTCTCCACGATGAAGAAAGGATCGGTGAGAATATTTGGCTTATAATAGAATGTCACGTTGCCTACAGTTTCCATCCTACCCCGGGGATCCTCTTTGAGTTCTGGCAGCGTTTCCAAACAGAATATGACTATCGAAATTAAGATAACCATCACCGATACTATAGCTATCCCTCTGGCGGG